>NW_024003131.1:0-1608 GCF_014805625.2 Glossina fuscipes
GCAAATGTTAACATTTTTGTAACAAGCGGTACACAGTAACAATATTTCGCCGCGCCAACGCGAAAAAAAATTGCACTTTAATCACAGAAAACATAAATATAATTCAATTGATTTGCAAAATCCGAAACACTCCAAAAAAGCTGCCCTTTAGATATGAAACATGTACTTCACTCAAATAAGGGAAGTTTAAATATACATATCAACACTTACAACTTGGACAATTATAAATCTGCCTATAACGTGGTTATGTAATGTTACTTTTATCACATTTTGCTTGAATAGTTGATGTATTAGTATCTATTTTAGTTCGGTGAACTTTAGAGATGGAATCTGTAATTATCAATCGTGGATTCGTTTTACTCACACCTTTGCTTTACTTCTCATATATAAATCCAAATATCTGTAAACATCTTAGTATTGCAAAGATCATTCACCATTCCCATCATTTTATTGCAAACATTTACCCGCTTCCTACCACAAATTTACCCCGAAAAACATAACAAATGTATATGTGCATGTCGTGGTGATGAATTAAAATTAAGTAGAAATAAGTGATTTTGATGTCGAAGTTGGTCTTTTTGTGGTATTTCCAATTTTCTAACACACATATATGTGTTGGAAAATATGGAATACGTCAATAGCAAGTACAGAATTTTGTAATCGGAATTCGACATATATATATGATCCACCAGGTCAGGTGATGTTCATTATATTTATTTTCCAACTAACGCAATTTGGACGCATAATAGATTTTCAGGCAAGGAATGTGCAGAATAATTTTCAGCACTTGTTCTTGTTTATCTTATGAGTAGTAATAAGCAGAAAATATTGTTTTTATTTTTGAAAACATGGATGATATCAGATTATGTTGTAGTGTGACTGTGTTCTTTGATCGTTAGTTTCCATTTCGTTTGCAAACAATCTGCGTGCAAGAACATGACAATTAATGTGGCGGCAAACGTGTTAGTGCCGCTAATATGAACATAACGCAGGTGTACAATAGATACACATTATGTAGCAAATTTGTGCAGAATTTCATTTACTTTTTAATAAATTTATTTAGAGAAGCTTCACAAAAACTTACTCCAAGTAATTTATTTCAATGAGACATCTTTCATCTACGCTTATCTATGAAGTTCGTCTTTGATAACTTTAACTAGCACGCATTGAATCATTCACTCATTCATTTATCAATTTATTCATTTCTTCCTCTATTACATTTTCCATTCGTTATTCACTCCCTCACTCATTCACACATTCACTCATTTATCCACTCATTTATTTATTCGCGCATTCATTGCGTTAATTTAAAAAAGAAAAGTAGTCCCAATGAAAACGTAGAAATATATAAAAAATATTTCATTTTTCGGTAAAATAGTTGAAAAATGGTTGTATGTTAATGCTAATAATGTAACAAAAATCTTTCAAGCTTTCATAACTAAATTTGCGAGGTTTTGAATGTTAGTTCCGAATAATTTTTTTTAAGAAATTGCCAGCAACTAGAGACACTAACAAGATTCCCAGGGAAACTATGTCAATATCAGATGGGTCGCCTTATCAATACATATTTATTTATTTATTTTTTTTTGGTATATTGAACAGACATGG
>NW_024003131.1:1618-5438 GCF_014805625.2 Glossina fuscipes
CTTTTCTAATAAAGCAAGTTAGTTCCCCGAGATGACGTACATTTTTTGCTGCAAAGAGATCGAGGAGACAGCCATATAACTTGAAGAAGCTAAAGGAATCTCTAATGCCATCAAGCCTGTGACATCTGAAGATTAGATGACTCAACAGACTCAACAACATTGCAAATTTCACAAACAACACATGGTATAGCGCGAATCATTTTTAAATAAACTTTGTCATAAGTGTGACCACTCATGAATCTATAAAGAATTTTGATTTCCCAGGAATTAAAGGAAGATACAGAGAAGGGTTTGAATTGAAGTGTGGGATTTAATTTATAGAAAAGACGATTGGATTTAACGCGCGCGATTACTTTAAATTCGTCGTTTAGCTGATGAAGGATGTGGTTGCGAATTGCCCGAATTGCTTCATTGGGAGTATATTTGATGGACAAAATTGTCCCATCAAAACGAGCTCTCCCTGCATGAAAGTCGGCTTTTACATTTTAAAAAAAACCGCAGTGGCCAGGTACCCAAACGAGGTGACAGTCATCCACTTGAGATTCGTGCAAAGTCTTGTGAATGTCAAACACATATTGATTTTCTGCATCTCTTTTATTTATTAGAAGTAGAGCAGATCTGCTGTCGGAAAAAATAACAAAACGTCTGATATCATCGGAAATAGCAACCATGATAGCATGTCGAATGGCGAGCAACTTTTATTAAGTAGAGGAAAGTTCCTCTTCCACTTTGACTCGGAGTATTGTTTCAGATAGATGTTTCACGACCAAGAAGCCAGATACATTATGTCCGACGGAACCGCCAGTGGCATATATATCATATCCGTTGTTGTAATAAAAAAGGAGCTTTTCTTGGCATAACAACCTTATACAAGAGAAGTTGACATTTTGTTTTGAGGTAGAGATTGGTTCGAGAATGTTCATGAAGACTTTGCATTTGCTGGTAATGAAATGCAAGGGGGGAATTGAATCTAACTTATCAAAAATATGACGAAGTTTTTGACAGCAAAAAGTATAGCTGCAAGTGACAGTGTCACTGAGAGATATAATTTCCTGAAAAAAGGAAGGATTTATCATCCTGACTTTAATTAACTCCTTGGCAGTGCAAAAAAGGGCTCTTTCGGAAACTGGCCATTCACCAGATATAGCATTGAGAATATGTTGAGGAGTTGAGGGGGCCAGTCCAGTACAACGTTTTAACATTCGGTTTTCAAATGCTTGTATGCGTTTTTCAATATATTTTGGGAAATTGCAACATGTGGAATGTCCAAATTCAATTTTGGACCTGACTAGAGATTTGTAAACGGTCAAAGCATTTTTGGGAGGCAAGCCTGCCTGATTGTTTGTCATGAGTTTGATGATGTTGCATCAAGACTGACAATCTTTGAACGCCTTTTCATAATGCCCACGAAAGGTTAAGCTGTCATTTAAAATTCTCCCAAGAAATCGAGGAGAATTTACCTGATTAACTTGGGTACCTTTGATAAGAAGTCTGATTTGGCAAAGTAAATAGTGTTTGTCTTGCTGGGGTTAAAATATAAATTAAGATCAGCGCATGCATCGAAAAACAAGTTCGCTTTCATCGAGAGGTTATTGACAGCTGCTGAAAAAGATGAGTCCGCAGATACAATTAGAAAATCGTCTGCATATTGAAAAATGTGAGTTTTGTCATCTTGAAGATCATGCAAAGAAGCTGCGTATAAATTGAAGAGTATGGGGCTTATACAACTGCCTTGTGGGATACCACCGCATATTTCAACTTTTTCGGTACCCATCACCAACACACGCTTGGATAAAAAATTAAGTATCCACAGCCGCATTTGAAGAGGAATCGAAAAGTTTAGGATAATTCTACCGAGCTTAATCAAGTTGACACAGTCATAGGCTTTGCTGATGTCCAGGGAGAGCATGACAACCATTTTCCCTGCTTTTTTTAAGCTGGCTATGAGAAAACACAGTTCATTAACGCACATATTCGTAGATTTGCGTTTTTGATAGGCGTAAGACCGAGCTGGAATAATGTTCTTAGTTTTCAGGAAAGCAGTTAGTCTCTCCTTAACAATGAGGTTGATGGTCTTTATGAATACAGATATTAGTGAAATTGGTCTGAAGCTACTTAAATCATTTAAGTCTTTACCTGGCTTGGGAATGGGAACTATTTTGATGCAACGCAAATCAGAGGGTATAAAGTTGGTGGACCAGCAGTTGTTAATTGCATGCAAAAGCATGCTAAAGCTTCCTCCAGACAGTGCTGTGAGCATGTCATACTTGACTCCATCACAACCTGTAGCAGTCATTTTATCAATACATAAAATTGTAAATAAATGAAATAAATGCGCTTACCGTCAATTTCCTACGATGCTCTTCTATTACTTGAAATTGATTTTTTCCTTTGTTATAGTTATAAACATTTATTTTCAAATTCTTTACACTCGCGCTTATTTAACTTGTTAATATTTTAAAAATGTTTTTCTAGAGATTTTTATAATTTTTTGAGTTTTTTCCTATTTCAGTTTTATATAATTGTTTCACAGACTCCTTCTTCTAATTTTCAAACTCTTTAATTTATTTTTTTAATTTTTTTTCCGCAATTATTCAGTTCGAACAACTTCTTTGTGCACTTGTAAATTGGCTTTGCTTTTTCGTTAAAACCGCTAGCGGCTTTTTTCCTTTACATTGTTTACAAAAGAAAGTACCACATGTTAAGAATGAAGAGAGCACAGAGTTGCTTTCAATAAATTGCAACGTTTTGATTCTGTTAATGTGTGAGAGAAGTGTGAGAGCAGCGAAGTGAGAGAAATATGGCACAAAATTCCGTTAGAAAGAAAAATCGAGCCTCACAAGCCCAATTGCAGAAAATTAATTAAATTAATTAATAAGGAGACAATTAACAAAAATGCCGAAAACAGTGTTTCCAAACGCACTTTATTAACCTCGTTTGCTTCTTGTTTGTTTTTTCTTGTTTTAAGTGAGGTATTTTATTTATCAGATATATTACAATAACAACAAATAACTTTATAAATTCATATTTTATCTGAATCGCTTTATAAATTATTAGAACTTTATTTCGAGAATTTCTATCTAATCAAATGGTTGAATCATAGTTGAACATAGCATATCTTTTAAATTTATCTAACAAAAATCTTTGGAACATGGATTTTCATCAAAAATTGGCATACATTTGGCGCTATTGCGCTTCTTTTGTTGCTTTTCAATGGCACTTTTCTCGGTTCTAATATCCTCAGGCAGCCTTCAGACAAGCTTCGATTGGTATGAAAAAAGGGTAGTCTGTCTTAAGCACGTTTGGCTGTTACATATTTTATATATTCTGCAACACAGGGAAATATATTGATGAATGAACGTGTAGGTTGTATCAATAAAATTTGAACAGCAGGTTGCTTTCAGAGAAATAGTAAAAAAACATTTAAATTTTGATAAACGCTAGTATTTAAAAAAGTAAGTGCGAAAATTATAGTCAGGCAAGCTCTAACATTAAACACCTTTCAACCCTTATGTAATAAAATTCTTTATTTATTTGTACGTAAAAGCATTCTCTTTTTGTTAGTCCTTATGCGAGAGGTGATCCAATGACTAAAACTGTCATTATCTAAAAAAAAAATATTATAAATTAGACTTAGATTTACTCTTTAGGTGAATCTGTATATGGTGTGGAGTTCCTAAAAATAGACTTATATGGTTCAATTTTGCATTGTTAACCTGTAATCAAATATTTCAATTAAGCTATGCCAGGTTAATTCTCAAACTCCAATAGGCCAACGGATGCTTTTACATAAAAATAAATGAAGAATTTTATTACATAA
>NW_024003132.1:0-1310 GCF_014805625.2 Glossina fuscipes
AAGAGTAAATATGAAATACATTAGTAATTTGCCACTTAGTCGAAAACTACTTGAAAGCTCTTTATTTTTCGCCCACCAGTTAATAATTAGCTGTTGGTAAGATAGCATGTGGACAAAAAAATCTCCGCCAGTCAATTTTCTTTTTTTTAAATTAAATTCATTTAATTTATGTAGCACACCGTTTAAATAAAAGTGCAATAATCAAGCAAAATTAATTCAAGAAATCTAACGTTGGTGACAAAACATCAATGTTAATCACAAAATGGTCTTAACATGTTTCATTGTATGTTGGTTAATTAGCAATTCTAACGCTTACGATGCCTTCTACAGCGCTGAGTTAGAAACTACACCATATTTGCAGCCCCTGTCTTTTAATCTACAGAACGACAAAACTGTAGACACAGCTCTACGCTCTCAAAAGCAATACACGAAAGTGCAACAACTCTTTGAAATTGTTAGCGAATGGAGGAAATTGGATTTTGAATATAGAACGTATGAGCAAAGACAGCAGGCCATAATAAACCGGTAAAGTGTGTAACAGTTTTAATTAAATAATATATAAAATATGTGGCCTCTTGTATCAGTAAATTTAGGTGCAAATTTTGTGGGATCTAATTAATTTATTTTAAATGCAAAATGACAGAGTAATGTCAAAACTGAAGTCGAATAAATAATAGATATTTTGTAGGCTTGCTATTAGTGACCATTATTAACAAAGGAATGAAAAGCTAGTATATTGCCGTTTTGTAAGACACACAAACTAGCAGGATTATAAACTTAACTATTTCTTGTAGTACTGAGCTAAAATATTAGTAAAAGTGAGGATGAAATAGGTTCGAATGACAAAGAAGGCTGCTGATATATCAAAAGATAGCAAGACTGAGTTTTTTATAAAATAAAGGCGACGGAATTGCCATATCATCAAAAAATGAGAAAGAACTATTCCTTCCTCCTTATGAACATACGTTTGCCTTAATGTAGGTATGGAAGAAACACGACAAGAGAATTCAAATGAAATATGAAGTGGTTTTGGTACATCTCGTATATTGCTTGAATATATAGATATATGGAACTTAGTTAGTAGTGTATAAACACGGGAGAGTGGGACAAACGGATGTTTACGTTCACATTGAAAGCATATTGTTACGGCAATCCCAAATCCAGTTCATTCCAGCGAAGTAATTTTCCCAAATAATAAATTCCCTAAAGAAGAAAAAAAACCAAATGCACATTCGCAGCGCGTCTTGTAGCTGCCGGCCGATGAAAACGATTAGCAGAAAACAGACACGGATTAGAAATGAATATTTGTT
>NW_024003133.1:0-5290 GCF_014805625.2 Glossina fuscipes
TTTTTTTTGTTTTTGGTTTTCATTTATGTCGTCGTGATTGCTACCACGGCATCTTTCCCTTTCCCATTTTAATTTAACTCTTTGATATGGTTTTATGGGCAGAGGCTTTTGTTCTCCCTTTTCTGTTTCACTTTTAATGGCTACGAAGTAGTTGAAATGTCTTCGTTTAATTACAGCCAGCTGGACAGGGTATCATAACATAAAATGATTAAAATTTTTGGGAAATCCGCAGGCACAGCAGCACTGCATTCATTTTTTTTTTTTTAACCGCAAAACAACGCTGCAGAAGTATTATAGGTGTAAGAGCGGTGACATGAAAAATTCAGAATTTTGAAATAAATAGAAGTAAGAGTGAAGGAAAATATCTCCAAGGCTTAATTTTCCTTGTAGGGACAATAAATATAATTCCGGGCATTCTCTTTACGTTCTTTTCTTTTGAAAAACCTTTATATCATATCAAGGTTTAAGTTTTTTTAAGCTTTTATAATTTAGGAATAAAAAGAGATAAGAAAATTGAATTCAAAGTCAAAGTTTATTTTCATTATTGAAAAAGAGTTTATCAACAAACAAACAAAGCAACGTAATCTGTGTTTTTGAATGCGAAATCCTCTCTATTAAAAAGGGTTGGCATGAGTGAATTGAACATCAAATCAAAGTCTTTGGTACTTTTGAAATTTGTTAACGGCTTAGCGGTAACCATGGTATAAAAAAAGCGATATAATTTTAGAATAAAAGTAGCGTACGTTTGCTTTGCTATATGGAATATTTTAAACAATTAGTAGTTGAAATCTGAGAATAACAGCAATGGCGCTTTAAATAGAAGACATTCGATCGCTAGATCATTAATTCTCATTGTTTGAATAGGCAATTATCTTATGAAAAACCTGTAGGAAAGCTATCTTCGGTCATGACCGAATGTATTATACTCATCACCTCTATCCTAACCAAGACAAACAAGAAAGAAAGTTATATTCGGTGGGGGCCAAATTTCGCATGTCCATCACTACTAAAATCTTCACCGCGTTCTACACACCAAATCCTTTCATTTGCTTCCAATATCGAACGTATTTTTAAGAAAATATTTATCCAATAAGTCGTGACGTCTACCATAACTAATTTGTAATTAATGCTCCCAGTTCATCGCGTCCTCCTCTCTAACCTCTTTTACTTGATAGCCATATCACTAGTATTTTTAAGAAACAATCCACAAGTTCGCTGTGTGCAATATATTTATTTTAGAATTAACCCATTTCTAGGCATAAAATAAATCTTTGTTTAGTAGTAAAAATAAGAAAATTTAATCGCTTGTAAGGTTGATCAACCAAACTCGAAGTCGACATTTTCATTTCTGCGACCAAAGAGTGCCAACAACACACACCACACACTAAACATAGCTACACAGAGGGACAAACATTGCTTACGCAATTTGCAATTTCATGCTGATCAGGAGGCAGTTTACCTGCCGATTTTCTGCTACTAGGGATAGCTCTCCGCTTTTGACGTAATTCCCACAAAAAATTTTATTTTCAGGGACGTTTTCGTTTTCTTAGTTGATTTGCTTAGCCAATGTGAAATTACAAATACAAAAAATTTTTGTACAGATATTATGAAATTTATGCGAAAGTCTTTTATTTGTTTTACGTTAACGCAATTTGCTCGGACGCTGAACGGTAAATTAACATTATATCTAATATTATGCTCTAATTATTTCAAGTTGACATGGTGTTCTGGATGGTTCACGTTTTATCTCATTTTATCTTCTAACCGAAAGACGTGCTTTTTACCATTTCATGGACGAAAACTATTGCCAACTAGTTTGGAAATTTTTTTGAATCATATTCTGATTTTACTTACAGTAGTGTTCTTGGCTATCCATATCATATTAAGAATTACTATGTTTTCTTTAATTATACTCATCACCGAAGGATGAGGAGTGATATTCATTACATCAGACCGTTCGTGACGCCCAGAAGGAAGCTACAGAGACCTCACAACGTACATACATTCTCCACCAGCATCAAATTTTGAATTGATTGGAGCATATCTGCCTGCCTACCCGTATAATATCTCTTGTCAACATTTTTCAAATTTAGCAGAAACATTGAAAGTTCTTGCGCGAAGGCTTGTATTCAAAATCAGACCAATCAGACCAACGCCTACAGTACTACGTGAGGTGAGGACACTTCTGTTTTTCAAAAGTAATGAAAATGGGATTTTTGTTCATTACTCATAAACTAAAGCAGATAAATCTATAAAACCTTGAATACGTATTCGATGGACAATAATGTACTACGTCTATAAAAATGGAAAAAGTTGGCTAGGCCTACTCAATTTTATAGTGTCATAAACCTATAACAAACCCCATAAAGTACAAAATTCTAGGCCAATTTCAAGCTCGAAATTCAGCTAAACACGTTGGCGTGTTTATATGTCTATTTGCGCAACTTCGTTGTGCCTGCGGTAAACATTCTCCACTTTGTAAAAATGAAGACATCAAATACAAACTCGCAAAAGTATTTGAAAATGATGTAAGCCTGCCAAAGGACACGCCTACGATGCTTTATGCAACAAAATATGCAAGCAATTTTGCCTGTTGTTTGCACTTTGATTCTAAAAATAGGAAAAATCGATCGCGTCCAATATGAAGATTTAGCTCTTTAACCTTTTTTTTAGTCTTTTTTTCAAATCGGGGTTATGGGTGTAAAATATTCAATTACGATTGAATATAATTTTTTTACTTGTCTTTGTTTTTCTGAAGTCTTTAGTGATCTCTTTAGTGGAATTTTCCAGATGTGCCGAGTAAAGTTATATTTCAGAAGTCTGGTATTAACTCTAATTGGGAATTAATACTCTACACATTTTGTCAATATTATTTGCGACAGTTGATTGAATTGAACCCATGATGTGTATACAACTATATCGTGGTGTGTATATATTATAGCGTTACTACTTACTGGATATTTATTACCTACTATTTGACGCAATTAAAAATAATGTACTATTTATTGGCATTTATATTTATGATTCTTTATCGTTGGAAATATTGCCACACATAAATGACCTCTTATGTTCATTGTTTTAAATGAATACGAAATAGCTTTAGGTCAATAAAGATATTTTATACCACTACGTATCCTCATTTTGTTGTTTTTCCATAGTGTAAGTGATACCTAAAAGATACTCTGAATTGATTTAGTCATGTCTATCTGTCGGTGTAGCGTGTGTTGTTGACTTTCTCCTGGTCGCAAAAGTGACGACATCGACTTCAAGTTTGGTAGGAACATTGGAAGTTTTCGCAAGCAGTTTGGTGTTGAAAATGGGTCAAATTAGTCGGAGCAGACGCCCGCAATGGAGCATAAATTGAACGCAACTCCATTTTTCTTAACAAAAATTTATGTGCTTTTGCTCGTTACTCAGAAATTATAAAAGATAGAAAGATGAAATTATCCACATGCAAATATGGAAAAAATCGGCCTTATCCGCACAAAGTTACAAATGATTAAATTTTCTTTTTTTCACTCTTTTGAAGTTTTAGGATTATCTACCAAAAATCAAACAAGGCGATGTTTAACAGTATTTGCCACATTCCCCAAATGAAGATATATTATCTGCCTAAAAATGGGTTAATTCTAAAACGAATATGGTAGACACCGCGATCTAGTGGTTTAATTTTTTCTTAATAACACTAGCGATATGGGTATCAAATAACAGAACTTGGAGAGTAAAATGCGAAAATCATAGTGAGGGTATGCGACGTTTTCTTAACTGTTTCTTTATTATTTGGATTATGCTAACTCTTCTCACTGGATATTCATAGCCTCTTAGGATTTTTTAATAGAATTTATTTTATATAACAAATCTGCGCTTTCGCTTTACAAATGTTGCCAAATGTTATATTGTCTATTGTACACCTTTTAGAAAAGTTTTTCACTTTCTACGACTATTTCAAAAAAAATGCTGATGTAACCGTTTTTTATTTTTCTGCAAACGTTGTGTTCGTAACACTCTGCACAAGGCAAGTAATATTTCTCTCATTGCTGAGTTGTTCCGGATGTGCTTTGCGGCAAATTAACCTGTGTATTTAGCTGTGTGTTTTTTCAAAGAGTTTCGTGTTTTTTCAAAATGTTTTGGATGAAGCTGCGCTCAGAATTTACCTGATAGGATAGACGAGGATTGGGTTCACTTCGGACTTTTACTCTAATTAATAATGTCAGTAGTAGTAGCACATAATGAGTGTATCGAAAATAAAACACAAAGAACTTAACAAAAGAAAAGCGTTTCGCACACATGTTGTGCATGTTTGTGCAAGTTTAAAACGCTTCTATGTTTGTTTACATTTTATGGTTGTGTTGAATGAGTTGTGTACGAAATCATCAGTATCGTGCCATAAAAGGAATACATATCAAACAGATGCAAAAATTATGTAAATTTGTTTGGCGTATGTGTAAAGAAGAAGGAAACATAATATTTTCTATTTTACAACGAAAACCAAGCTAAGGAACTTTATACGTACATGATCAAAAGTTTTCTTGTCCGTCCAGATTGTATAGTAATTAAACTTTAACAAGCCTTTTTAAGCACTTCTGATGGAGTTTGAGGTTAACGAGAAATATTTCAACAAAAATACTTTACCAACACAGATATAATTTGCGAAGAGCATTTCATACTATCTCAAACACAGTAAAATGAATGAAACAACTCGGCAAGGAACCCAAAGACCTAGCCAGCGACAATAAAAGAACGTCAACAATAACCAAAAAGTAAGTAAACATAATCATTGGCTGCATTGGAGACTATGGTAACTAAATGAAAAAAGCAACAAATTTTTTGTAGCAAACAATTTCGTGACAGTTGTTAAAACCACATTGCGTAGCTTTCGCCCTTTTGCATATACAGAAAAAATTGAATACAAAGCATATTATTATCATAGGGGCGATGGGTGAGTGTATATAATTTCAGCATGATTTGATTTATGCAAATGCTCGAGATAACAAGTTCCCATCGTGGCACGATAGCAAGTTAAAAAGTAAAAACCTACAAAAGCAGAATATCGAACAGTATTACTGCTAAAATCAAACATATGTCATTAGATTATTGATGGCTTTAAATAAACCAACTAGTAATAATTACGTTACGAAAGTATTTCAGCATTATGAGGCACTATTTTTTTTGGGTACAATATATTAAACATAATAGGAAAGGAAATGCTAAACAATCGTAGAAGAAACATCCCCATATCGCATCAATAAAACGCAATGACGCCATCAATAGAAAATATTTAAAATAGTAT
>NW_024003134.1:0-677 GCF_014805625.2 Glossina fuscipes
TCAATACGCGTGGCCAAACCAAAATCACCAATCTTCACGTGGAGCATGTCGTTTAGAAGGAGATTACGTAATTTCAAATCGCGATGTATTATGCGGTTATCGTGCAAGTATTTAACACCCTGAATGATTTGATATATATAATAACGACATTCATATTCAGTTATGGTTTTCCGACGTTTGTGTAATTCCATCATAGATCTTTTCTTGCACAGTTCCAAAACGATATAAATGTTGTAATTGTCTTCGAAGAAACCGTGATATTTAATAATGTTAGGATGACTTACAGAACTGTGTATAGTAATTTCCTGGACCATTCTCTCTTTTTGCTTATGTTTCATTAAGAGCTTCTTTGAAACAATTTTACCAGCATACACTTCATTTGTCGCCACATCTACAATTTCATAACATTCTGCAAATGAACCCTTGCCGAAAAATGTCATGCGTTTATATGTTTTGCCGGCTGACGAATCATATAATCCTTCTGGTATTTCTGTCCCTTTACCATCAGTTTTCGAAGACATGGTTACGTGTTTTAAATTTACTCTTCTAACAAGAAATTAGAAAAAATGACAAATTTCA
The DNA here is from genome assembly GCF_014805625.2 of Glossina fuscipes. Classification (NCBI taxonomy): domain Eukaryota; kingdom Metazoa; phylum Arthropoda; class Insecta; order Diptera; family Glossinidae; genus Glossina; species Glossina fuscipes. Next base: position 580 of record NW_024003134.1, read on the forward strand.
TTGAATGTCTATTCTATCGAAAATATCTTTTGTTGTACAAAACGTAAAAAAAACCGCTTGCTTAGTTCTTTTTAAAATTTTCAATGGGAACTTCGGTC
>NW_024003134.1:687-9381 GCF_014805625.2 Glossina fuscipes
CTGCCTAACCCGAGCAAAAAAATTTGATGTAACATAATATTAATTTCATACTGAGGTCTGCAATACATAGACGCGGATATATATTCTAACTGCCCTAGATCTGAACTTCATACGGATTATGAAGATTTAAACTAAATGAAGCTTCTTGGCGCTTAAATTTTGAATGATATATGCGAGATGGCAGTTATTTCGCCTTCTAGTTTCCTTTATAAAAATTTCAACCAATTTCATAAGCAATTTACTTGCAATTCAAAAACGATTTCAAACATTACTCTTACCCAAGTACAGTACGCAGTTGGTGTTTGTCTTGTACTCTGACGCGAAGTCATCGAAACTAGTTTTGAGAACGTCCAAAGAACCGAGGCTGGTCAAACAGCGCTGTTGCGCGAGAACTAACTGGTAGCGTCAGAGTTCAAGATCGCAATCATACGATGGAATCACTAACACAGCGCTGCCAAGACGACCTGGTCCACAGTTCAATCTATCACGATCTAAGAACACTATATTCCCTTTGATTACCAATTTCGACCGTTCGTAAAATCCTGAAGGAAATCGCAGCGACCCCATAATGTATATATTATATATAATATCTTCTTCACCAGTGTTCAATTTGGAATCCGTGTAAGCTTATTCGGATGTTTGTTTGACCATCTGTTCATATAATTTCTATGGTGAGCTTTCTCTTGCCTGCAAAAATATATAAATATCAACGTATCAATGTCAAGGGACAACAAATTCCTCTTCCTGGAGGACAAAATGAACTTTGAAGTGTGGTTTATGGACTTAAAATGCCATTTGTGAACATGAAAATAGCATTGCGGTTATCCTCAAAGGAGAGCGCTATGAAACCGTGTGGATTCGTGCAATGAGTGGTTTCAACGAAACGGTCCAACATGTTATACATGATATGACACAATCAATCTATTAAGAGAAGTTTAACGATCTATATATATATGACTAATTTTCAAAATTGGATCTATATATACATATAACTACATTTGTTTCTTTTCTTTAAGATTATGTCAAGTCATTGGTTTATTTAAAACGCCGCCAACTATCATTGACCAAATTTTCCATGAGTTTTCATGTTATTGGTGAAATAGAGAGCAGACTCATGTGGAAAGGCCACGAAAAATTGATCTTTCAGAATTGAATTTTTACCGAAGTGCAGAGGCAGTCGCTTACATGGAATCCTCTAAAAGTGTCAAATTAATGTTTTTTATCGTTTTGTTCTTATATTCTCATACTCTTCTTCTATTATCCTACGTATAATAACTTTTATTGCTGCCACTAAAGTATTGAGTTACACTGGCAACTTGTTCATTATTAGCCGTACAAGTATACTTATGAGAACCACCCCTGTTAAGGGTTACAAATTCTTCGTTATTATCAGGCTGTGAGAAAGAAAAGAAAACCATTTTTTTTATAGCAGTGAGAGAGAAAATAATTCTCGTTTTTTACCTTTACAGTTTCATTGCGAGTTATCTATAAACCAAATGAAAATCATTGATATTGATGACTTACCTTCGGCCGATACAACGACAACGTGAGCTCAGCGTTTAAACTAATTAAAAATAAACAAAAAAAAAAAAAAAAAGAAGAAAAACTTAATCAAAAGATCGGTTATTATATAGTGTGGGTTTTCTCTCTGCGCTTTGGAAAATAAATACTTCAAGTTTCGTGCCCCACACATACTTTTTTGCATACCTAATCAAAACTGTGTGAGTATCTTTAGGTTTTGCAACATTCGCATGTACTCCCGCGATCAAGAAGTATAGTGAATTTATTTATAAAATTAATAATTTTTAATTACGCTCCACAGTCAATTTCATCGCCTTTAGACTACTTGTCGTCGCACGAAACGCGCGTATGTCGATTGGTTTTTTTTCTTTTTTTAATCTTTAAAAGGATCCAATGCTGGTCACGAACTCATGCTAGTTCTTGTTTGAACTTTTTGCACCACTTGCAAACATTCTTTTTTGTCATCATTTCTTCGCCAAGGGCCTTCTACACCACTGTGATTTGTTAGCCATATTTTCGGACAAATTCTTTCCTCGAAAATATATAAAAAACCCCTTTGTATGTTTACAAAAACCAGCGATTATATTGATATCAAACTACATAGATGGTAGAAAAAATATTATATACTGACAAAGATCTTCGTGTTCTTATCATGGAGATTTGCTCATGTAGGAGTAGAAGAAAATTTACTAAACCGGTGAAGAAAAATAATTTTATAATTTTGCATCATCTGCAAAATTGATATCAAAAATTTACTTTACTTACTTTTGGTCACGATAGTGAAGTGATTTTAAAAAAAGTAGAGAAATACACGATAAAAGCATTCTTCGCTATAGCGAGACGAAATTTTACACACATGCTTCTAATTCTTTGAGAATAGAATGTGAAATGTGAAGTTTTTTTCTGCTTTTCCTCCATTTTCTAAGCAAATTTGTAAGCAAAACTATAGACTTTAATTGGCAATTAAAGTCCATTCAAGAAGTTAAGGCAGAACTGAGAAAATGGACATAACTAGCAGATGGGGAATCCATTTTGCTTAAGCCTAATTAAATGACGTAACTTTAGCAGACGTTTTTCGCAATCGCACGCACAAGTAAAGAAAGCCACAAAGAATGCTCACTTTTCTCATATTGTATTTACAACCCTTAAAAATCGCCATAACCAATGCGTAGGCTATAGAGAGAAGTTTGGATATCTAAATTGGGTATATCGGGAGACATCGTTCCCTGAACTCTTCTTCGTTGCGAATACAGATCGAAGACGTAAAATGTGATAGGTTAAGTTAATAAAAAAAATTTGTGTCAAAATTCTGAGGGCAAATATGCTTCGGTTCATTAGATTCCGTTACCAGTTTTGAGAAGTTCGTGAATTAAACGATTCAGATCTTAAATTGGATCTGCATTTACATAATGATTGGTGAAAGCTTATCATGTACAGAACAAGTTTAGAGATTTTATGTTAAAATATATATAAGCCATGATGATGGGAGCCATCATATAATTTATTGTATAATTTCTTAAGTTTTCCGTTAATTCAAGAAACCTCTTTTCATTTGTGAATGCATTATGAAGCAAAGGAGTCTGTAGATATCAACAAATTCAAAATAGAAGACTGTATGCAAATCGATGATCCCCAAAACAGTCTATTCGGTCATTTTTGTTTCTCCCTTCTCCTCGTCCATTTTATCGAATATAAATGAGTTTTGAAAACATGAAAATTAACTAAAAATTAACATGTGACCCAACGTTTAACAAACAAGTTCAATCAATGATTTGATATACGTGTATAGCACGGGATATGCTTAATGTCGTATATTGATGGTAGAAAACGTAGTCAACAGCTTACACGCATGTTGAAACTCATGTGAATACGTTGCACTTAAAATGTTATAAAAGTTTACACAACAGTTCGCTCGCACGCCGCCCCCTGGTGAATGGCAATTTACGGCAGCAAATAAGATTTGAAAATTAAGTTCACGAAAAAACAAAAAATAAAGGGCGAATTATGAGATATATTACTATTCTATTACGTCAGTTATGCCATGAAATATACATAAGATCGAATCTAGAAGCTGGTATGTCTGGGGCGAAAAAATAATGCTCGAATAATCGATGCTTCAGCCAAGCAAGTTGATAAGTAACACAGATCAATTTTGAAAGTGGAGCGCACTCTACATATAAGCCTTTCTTCGATTTTCTTTTCTCTTCTCTTTTTTTTTTTCTTTATAACCGTTATCACGTTTCGAATTGAAAAACGTGATTCAGATATTTATTGAAATCGTATTAGGAAGCATGAATGTTTTCCTTTATTCGATAAACTCTAATACTTTTGTGTACTGACTATCCATAATTCGTATCGGTCCTGCTTGATGCTTTCACTCTTGTTTGTTGTTCTGATTTCGTGGAGGTTATGCAAAATTGCAACGACAACATTAACAACAACAACAACAACAATAACGACGGCAAAGACTACTCTTGTTGCATAAGTTTGTGTTCATTAGGGGACGCTGCTTACTTGACGATATCATTTGCTTCGGCCACGAGTATTTAAAGGCCAAACATATCGAAATATGTGTTAAAATGTGGACCAGAGCTGTTTTAAAATCCAATTAAAGGATCCCTGCTGAGGGCTTAAGTCGTTGCCATGACATTTACTACCCTGTGCTTTAACTTCTGTATTTTTTTTTTCTTTCTTTCTTTTTTTCGTAATTGCTATGTTACAAAGTGCTTTCACGGTTTGCGCTCAAGTTGTGACCACGCAAATACACACAGAGCACAAATGCAAAATACAATCAACGCATGCTTTATGTAACACTAGAATTAAAAATTTGATGCATTTTTATGTTTAAAATTTGTTTGGTATTTTACATTGGTCGAGCGAATCCTAAAAACAAAAAAAAAAAAAATAAATAAATAAATTACGTGATTCACAGATTATTGTTTAGAGTTATTATTATTAAGACATGCAATGTTTTTACTTTCTAATTAAATTTAATAAAAATAAAATAAAAATCGAGTTTAAAAGGACATCAATTAAATTATGTTAATAAAAATGATTGAGAACTAAGCTGGTCCAAAGAATGAAAGCGAATAAAAATAACAGATCCATTCTAAAAATAATCTGTACGTCAATCGCCTTAAACGAAAGAATGTAAAATTTAGAAAAGGGTTTTGTTTACTGCGAGCAAATTAGTCCACTAACTAGTGGCTAACTTCGCAAAAAACTGTCAAAGTCTTCGATCGGTTATCAACTTATTCCAAGTCCATACTATGGCTTGTGTATAATGTATTTGTTTCTGTGGTCAAGACAGTTCAGTTCAGTTTTTTTTTTTTTTATTTTTTTTATTTTTTTTTAATTTAAATTATCCCTGTAGTATTGCTGAAATACCACATTTCAAAAATTTGGTAAACAAAGTAATCTTAGAAAGCCGAACTTTAATTTGTTTACCCTGTTTGTAAGTCATTTTTATATAGATATCTAAAATATTTTGAGTTCCCTAGTTTGCGCGGGGGAGACCTCCAAGTCCTGCCATATCTTAATCCTAACTAATTGACAGAGCTCGGCGTACGGAGACAGAGAAAGAGAGGGAGAGTAGGCTCGTTAAGTTCGTATTTATCTTCATACCTTTTTCTCCTTATTACAGAACCAATGCATAAAAATTCACCTTAGTCCCACAACATTGCTCGCTTTTGTTTCTCCGATCAACGGATTCGTTCAACGGTTAAGGACCTTACAGACATGCTAGTTCCTTGTAATTGGCTTCAAAGCACTTTCTTCCACGATCTCTTGCATTTTTCGGACAGGGCAGGGTTCACGACGCACCGTATATATGAATTATATTATGTGATTGAAAAGTTGAAATATCGATAGGTAGTAGCCGATTAGATAAGAATCGAGACTACCATGTCTGTGTCCGGGAATTCAAATCTCAATGTGATAAAGTATACTTGACCGCCGCTCATGTGAGGGTTCGGTCGCGGCAGACATAACGCTTATCGAACGGTCACACGCCCACTTGCCTGCGAACACTTATCTCTATCTCTTTCTTTTTCATCGCATCTCTCTGTGACCATCACCGTGTTTCATATAAACAACTGCTTAGTTTTTTAACTTAGTATATAGTTCTTTATTGAAGCCCTCGAAGTAAAATTAAAAATGCAGATAGTCCTCCATAAGTAATAGCGGCATATTAGCGTCACTTAGCTCCAATGTGACATGCTGTAAAAGCATAACATATATCTATTTGATATAACATATACGAAATATAAAAAAGTTGACATCAAACACCGAAAGACCAGGACTACAACAAATCTCATAACACATGCTGGAAAGATCAATTAAATAACAATGGAAAGTAATAATATAAAAGGCCACGTATGGCTTATGAAGGGAATAAAGTTGTCACTGGGTACTTTAGACAAGGTCTTGCGGTCGTGATGGTCACTTTTAATTGATTTGGCTCCCCTCTTCTCACCTCTCTCCTCAAAATAGTTATATTTACTTGATACCGTGTCCGAGGCACTTTTTTCTATATTGCATCCGCCACTCAGGTGGATATTGTATTGCTATTATATACATTACGCCGTAAGGATCCGATCGTTCGCTTTCTAATTTCTAAATGGCTTAAAACTAATTGTAAGTCTTAGATCAATATAAACTACACGTTTATTTTTCTATCATCACGCCACACCCACCTCTATACCTAATTTTACATATACTTAATAAGTAGCCCTAGTCTGTAGCCATGCTCTTAAAAGATACGAGAAGGGTTTCATTAGGTTTTAGGTAAATGGAACTTCAAACCGTAGAATAGGCGAGCGAGGTGTGAGCTGCTTTATTCTGGCATATGGTATTGATATACCTACCAATTCCCCCACATTACATTATAAATATATATATATATTTTGTTTTTTTTTTTTTTTTATTGATTGTAGCTACGTGAGTTATTTGTATGCACGCATAAATAAGGAAATATTGAAATGTTAGGAAACGCGAACAATAATAATAATAATAATAATAATATAATTGTTAATAAAACATAAAAAATGCGTATAAATAGAAGTTTTCATTTGATTCGCATTTCGCATGTGGAGAATAATATAGAATACAAGTAAACGATAGGATTTCAATGTGCCGAAAGTAAGAAATGAAAACATAGAACCTGAGGTTTGTTGAAAGAACTCCCAATATGTTTAGAAAAACATCTTTTCCAACCATTTATTTAGTTTCTCCTGAGCGTAGCGGATTTTCTGATACAAATCCTTAGAGCAGCCGTGTTGTATAATGGTTGAGAACCGATATGTACGAAAATTTTTTTTTTGATCCATGTAAGTGACAGCACTCATACGTGGACATAAAATAATTTTCATATGATCTGAAAAGTTTAACTGAAAAAAAAGAGAAGAAAAAATATATTACAAGAAGAGAAAAAGCGAAGATCTGTTTGACTTGAGTCGAATTGTTCTGGGAAAACGAAAAATCAGAAATAAATTATGAATACTTATTCCACATGTTCATTCATTTAGAGTGAAAGTAAGTAAAGACTGTAGAAAATCACCATCAGTTCCACTTACCTGTACTGTGCCATTAGTTAAATGCATGACTACCGCACAAGTGGTACGAAACCATGAGTGTAAATGTGGCATACGCGAAATTTGATCAGTTTCAAGATTAACATTATTTGCTCCGGCCTCCGCTAAATGTTTTGTCATGTAACATTTAAAGTAAGACAACAATTTCATTTTCTTTTCCAAAGATTTGCAGTAGTCTGTCTTGGTCATATAAGTTTCTTCGCCATCCTTATCGATAAAGTGGACATTAATATCATTCGGCAATAGAATTAGCTTGGTTGCATCATTGAACATAACACCTATGCCCTCGTCGCATAATTGATAGCCAAAACCGTATTTGTCGCTGTAATCCAGCCACTTTGATATCCAAAACAATGGCTGAGCAGCAGGGTCCGTATTCTGATCAGTTAAATTTCCGGCTAACATGCGAGGTTTGGCTTCAGTGATCTTTGTTAATTGTTGACACAAGCATTCCATGTCACTGCGATAATCCTGATTATGCTGATAAACCTGCGCCGATGCAGTGATGGCATCGTGCAAGTTGTTTTTAAGAAAAGTCGACTCCAATCGTGTATCATCGCATCGTACACCGTTCACTTCAATTAGAGGATTTATTTGATTAGTCGCCTCATGTTCTAAAGTGTCCTTAATTTCGAGACGTGGGGCCATAGTCAGACATGAAGTAGGCAAAAACGTTGGAACCGGCGAAATAGTTAAAAATTCTGAATGTAGCAACTGGTCAATTGTAGGCCGATGGCTGGGATTTAATTGCAGCATTGACACTACCATGTCGGCAGCTGATTTACATAGATGACTGGGTACTCGGTAATCACATTTTTTAATTTTCAAGTAGGTATCATTAAGCGTTTTAGTTTCAAACGGAGGTTGACCCACTAATAGGGTGTACATAACGCACCCGATAGACCAGATATCCACTTCATACGAGTGTCCTTTTTTAGTCAAAATTTCCGGTGCTATATAATTTGGAGTACCGCATAAAGTTTGCTTCCGTTCGCCCTCATATTCAATACGCGTGGCCAAACCAAAATCACCAATCTTCACGTGGAGCATGTCGTTTAGAAGGAGATTACGTAATTTCAAATCGCGATGTATTATGCGGTTATCGTGCAAGTATTTAACACCCTGAATGATTTGATATATATAATAACGACATTCATATTCAGTTATGGTTTTCCGACGTTTGTGTAATTCCATCATAGATCTTTTCTTGCACAGTTCCAAAACGATATAAATGTTGTAATTGTCTTCGAAGAAACCGTGATATTTAATAATGTTAGGATGACTTACAGAACTGTGTATAGTAATTTCCTGGACCATTCTCTCTTTTTGCTTATGTTTCATTAAGAGCTTCTTTGAAACAATTTTACCAGCATACACTTCATTTGTCGCCACATCTACAATTTCATAACATTCTGCAAATGAACCCTTGCCGAAAAATGTCATGCGTTTATATGTTTTGCCGGCTGACGAATCATATAATCCTTCTGGTATTTCTGTCCCTTTACCATCAGTTTTCGAAGACATGGTTACGTGTTTTAAATTTACTCTTCTAACAAGAAATTAGAAAAAATGACAAATTTCA
>NW_024003135.1:0-14947 GCF_014805625.2 Glossina fuscipes
TACTTCCACTAAAAAAAATAATAATAAAATATCTCTTTTTTGGTCTGCTATGGTCGCTTTAACCTTAGTGTAGCAATTATGCTTTTTCTTGAGAGTTACCAGCAAGCGTTTGTGAGGATGTACTTCTAAGCGTATTGTATCATAGTTGAAGGTATTCTAGGATTGATATAGAACCGCCAACAGATGAAAGAATATGCAAACTGGCGGGGTGAACCTGATTCGAGCTATGAGCATTAAGATCATTCAACGGACGCTTTTGATGTACTTGCAGCAATAAGTTCGTTCTCTTGCAGTTCGGATGTACAAAAGTCAAATACCACCAAAGTTATGGGAGCGCAGAAAGTTTCTGTGTAATAAACAATGAAGTGATCGATTAATTCAATAAGTAAGAGGTAATTCAGTTAAGGCCTAAGGAATCCATTATAGGATATATGGCATAATGTCATAAAGATTAATAAATTAACTTTAAAATGAAGAACAGTTTATGAACATAACGGCTGTAACGTCCGCGTGTATAGGTGTAGAGGATTTCTATAGGTCTGCTTTTTCCTTTGTTTCCCACAAGTTAGCAATGTTCTATGCATTAACGGAATCCGTTAATATTTATCTCTCTCTTCGTTGCTTTATTTATATTATGAAAAATAATTATGAAAAGAGAGTGGATAGTAAAAAGTCCATCTGTATACACAAGGGTGGATTTTTGCGAGAGAAAATTGTATACTCATACGTTGCAACACATACTGACTAAGCCGTCGACAAACAAAAAGAGAACACAAGGCAAGTACAAGCAAAAAGGACAAATGAGCAGTCGTGAAGTGGCCGTTAAGCAGATCAGTTATTAATTAAAAGCGGCATAAAGTAGACGTATCATGAGGAAGATAGGAAATGTTCATTAAAAAAACGCGAATCAAAATTAAAACTAAAAAGCTGAAATTGACTATGCATATATATGAATATGGTCTCGTCCTGCCTATGAATAAAATAAATTGAAAAGAAAATCAATTTATTGCCATTATTCTTTAAGCACAAGAACAAATGTAAAATAAAAGAAACGATGAATAATTTGATTAAAAGAAAATATATAAATAAAATGGAAACTCGAAATATAAACCCTGTTTGCGTTTAATATAAAGCATCGTTTGTTCAAACATAGCAAAGAAGTTTTAATTCTTCATGGTGACGTTGCAGCGTTTGAAGAAAGAAAAGAAAAATGAAGTGAAGATAGCGCTCAGCACAGTAAGGTAAGTCCACTTAATTATTATAAGTCCCATTAAATTTCGTTGTGCTTAAAAAATATATATAAGCGAATAAAAGAGAATTGAGTTTAATGAGTAGGTGAAGAATGGGTCTCGTGGTTGTGTGTTTGGGAACAACGGACGCCGACAACAACAACGGGCCGGCAGCTACGTACACATCGACTAACGGACAAGCGAACAACACAAACGGACAATGAAAGCATTGGTTAACATCACAGCGCTTATTTATTACACATGAAACTCAACTAAAATAAATTAAAAGTCGAATTCAATTGACTCTTGGATGTAAATCTTATCTCTAACAATAAAAACTAGTATAAGGTATGTAAGAAGAAGAAAAGAAAAAAAAATGATAATAATAATAATTAAATGACAATTCATGTATAAATTAACAAGAAAGAAAAAAAATATATGTATATATAATAATATGCCTTAATGGGTTCGAGGCTACATAAGCGACAATAAATAAATACATAATAGTAGTAATTATAATAATAATTTTACATAATATACTCCATGGATTTTCCGAAGTTTCTGTTGCGTTCTGCAAACGGTATGACAAAACGAGTACACCCCCATTCTTGTACATATATACATACATATATACATGTATGTATATATATATATATATATATACACAATATATAACACAATACCTTCTCTATTTCTTGAAAAGCCAATGTATTTGCCTTGAAGCTTGATAAAAATTTTAAATCAAAATATTTTATATAATCTGCTCTACTTTTGAATTAAATTTTATCAGGGTACCCAATGCTATTTCTTTTTTTTTTGCTTCACTGGTATTTAACAAGTTGCCACATCACTAGACCAAGTAATCGGTCTCATGGTTGTGGTGGTCACACCACAGGGCAGTCAAGGCGTTGTCATCACGATAACGTAATACCGGTTATCAGGATAGTCGTCACTTATGTTATGTGTAAAATAGCATAAAGCGCGTTGCGATTAAATTCGAAATTTGTAGATAAAATGATATAAATACATAAGAACGAATGAAAAATAGCAACAATCATGTGAATACATATTAGGGTTGGTTGAGCCTTATATTCTTAAGCGAACGCTTGTTCTAAAGCCTTTGATCAGATATAAAATCCACTTTACTGGCTCATACTACTAAGTTAAAGTTTCTAATTTGTTAAATGAATGTGTATTATAAAAATTATTATTTCAAATCAGTTTTTATTTAAATTAACCAAAAGGAGGAAATTTTATCTCAGCCACTTTTATGTATCTATATATAAAAGCTCGTGACTTTTGAGATTTGATGTGTAAGAGATCGATTTTTATGTGTAGTCACATAAGATAAATTTTATTTTCCACGTTTTAATTCGCTTACATATAAGATTACTTGAAAAACTTTTTATAGAATTTATATTGAACTTTTTAGTCTATTACAAGTCATGTTCTGCTCTCCAAGTTCTCTTACTTCCCAACACAAGTTCTTTTATTTCTCAAATACATATTTAGCCTTATACCTTGTAATGTGCTCTAAATATTCAGACTTTATAAACTTGAATTATGGCTATACACAGCATATGGTGCACACCTGTTTCCGCTATACAAAATTTCTGGTAAAGAGAAGCACATTTCGGGAGCATATTTCATCAGGTTATAAAATACATAGAATACAGAACATCTCGGTTGACTAAGATGTTTCGAAGTAAAGAATAAGAAGCTTAGTGCAAGGTCCAGGTAAGACAAACAAATGCACACTAAACAAATATTTTTTTATTAATTCGACAAACCTAGCGGAGTGACATAAATCGCACGCTAGTAAAAGTATTTTACTTTTTTTGGAAGACTAGGCAAATAAAAGCATAGCTTCTAGTTCCGCGATGGAGATTATGATTGTATTTTGAATGCCTTCAATGTATTTATTTATCAAGAGAAAGAACATAAACAATAAAATTACCATATTTAAAAAAAAATAATGGTGAATAGAGTGACGGATCTTAGAAAAAACGATTCTTTTCAATTGTCGAAAAAATGTCATAAACATTTTATTAAGAATTTAGCTACTTTTAATCTATTCAGGGCATTAGAGCTTAAAAAAAATACAATATATTTGTAACTGATGGATGAGATATGACACCTATAAGCGAATTCAGGGAGATGGAAAGTAAGCATACCTGAGTAACTTTTCATCTCAGTAGAAAGGATAACAAAATGCACTTTGCCATGTTACATTCTCGTCGCTTTCTCGCGTTAATTTACGTTTCTATAATACTGCCTATAAAAAGTTGACATATAAGTTAACGAAAATTATATCTTCATTTTCGTTATAATACTTTCCGTTTTCATGTCGCACGCTTATCTTATTACGACTTGTCCACGAAATTACTCCATTGCAATTTTGTCTGCAAATATCATAAGCTAAACATTCCCTTGTATGAGTACGATAATTATTTTTATTGTCGCGATGTCGCGACAATTTGCTTAGACATCACTTTGAAACAACGTCTTCATGCCAAAATGCTTGGTAATTACAAATATTCAGGTATCTGTAAGAATGGTGTTTCTCGTGAGGAAATAAAGGTAATCGATAAGCATTTTTTGTAATAGAATAAGTCGTTTACTTTTGGGAAAAATTTATAACTAATGAAACAGCTGCCGCCAAGTGCTCAAAGGATATACATTTCTTTTTATTTAACAAATAAATAAGGCCACCAAATTATCTCTCTGATTTTCGTAAGGAAGTATCGTCTTTTTAGTTTATTTTTGTTTTCATTTTTATTGCACGCGCTGCGTCCTTTATCTTCACTATCTCTCCTATTTTGTATTCTATATCATAGACTTACTTTTGTTCGGAAAATCTGAGCATCGGACAATTATCTGATTATACAAACAATTTGGCAATAAATTGGATCAGTGCAACGTACAACATTTCAATAAATAAATATATATCACGTGCTACCCTGAAGAAAGCTGCAATTATTCGCAATATCAAATAAACAAATCTAATAAAAAAAGATCAAGATGAGACAATAAATGTTATACTTCTGCTTGTTTACTTCTTTGTTATTCTCTTTTTTTGTAACTTATACCAAACAAAGCCATCAAAATAAACACTTCAATATTTCGGAGTAATTTTACGAACCGTCGGTCATTTAGTTTTTGTATTGGCAGTCAATTTCAAAATAGAATTTTTATTTCCCGTAAAACCCACTCCATATTATCAATAATTTTCAAAAGCTTCAAAAGAAGCTTGAAAAATTCAATAATATCCGAAGTCTTGAAGAAAATTAGACACAAATTCTAACATAAAACCTATTTTCCTATTTTTGTGAACACGCATCGCTTTGCGTACATAACATAATAGTCTTGTATGTGGTTTAACTATACATTGTACTAATATCTGTTTCGCATTTTACGCATACATCAACTATCTAGTGAGCGCATTGATGCAATTATACTTTTACGTCTTATACGCACATAAAATGTTATTTCTTATTTATTAGATAGTATCGTCATCATCATTTGCTGATGCTACTAGATTTGTCATTCGGTTGTCGCACCTAGAAATCCGCATCAGTATTTTCATAAAATATAGCTATGTTGGATTAATGCTAAATCGATTTAACCATGTTTCTTTATCCTTCTGTCCGCCTTCCACTTCCACCCTTACACTATCACAAAAACTCGTTCTTAAGGTAAAAAGCTAGAATTCAAGACGGTTTTTCAAAAACGATTAGAGCCCTTTTAGAAAAAAAAACAGAATGAAAAAACAAGTATCAAAAATTATCCAAGTCCTTTAAGATTTTCTTTCGCAACCGATGAGTCCAATATTCTTCAAAGATTTTTTAACTGATAAAGTGATTGGCGTCAAAGATACGTTCTAAGACGACTCTAATTTCGTTGTGGTGTTTTCTATCTTTAACGAAAATCAAGTGTAGGCACAAATTTGTTTATCGTTTGTGGACATTTAGATAAAGTGCTTGAAAGAGCAAAAAATAACTCATTATATGTAACTTAAAAGTGTGAAATTTAACAACAACTGTACTATAAGTACTTTTTGATTAATTAGCTTAACGTTGTTGAGATCGCATTTAAAGTTTATCAAATTTTACAACAACATGTGTTGGTTGGCTTCTAAGCTTTTATATTCGTATTGCTTATCAAATAGTTCATAAAAGCGATGTCTTCAGTTTTACTATATCTCTCTATTTAGCGCCTTACGCTGATGCTTTCAGTTGACTGGAATAGGATGCAAAATTCATTACCGCAAAGACAATTTCTGTGAAACGACCACCTGTCTTAAATGAATCCCTACTGGGAAATTGCTATCTAATATCTTAACTGGCGAGTTACAGCTGCTCTAGCACACTGGCTGGTGTCCTTAGAAAGGTTAGTAAAAAATGTTTCTAAACAAAAATACATGCATGTTTGGCTGTGGTAGATAAAGAGAGGTGGAATAGAGGTACTATAATATCTTCTTGACAGTACGATTATATTTTATTTATTTATTTATTTTGGTGAATTATTAAAATTGTAAAGTGGCTAAATTGTTGAACGTGCTTTTGATGAAATTATAAAAATTCATTGGGTGCGTTCCTATCAGAGGAACCATCGTAGATGTTTGAATTATGCTGTACTTAAAACTTAGTTATATCGAATATAGTTTAATTTTCGTTTCCTCAGTACTTTCAGGGCTTTTTTGTTTTAGGCAACCACATTGGTCTAGTCCATAAAAACATTGCCGTTCTCGGTTTTCGTATATAAAATTGTACACCTTCTGAAGCAACTATAATTCGTCTGTTAGTTGAAGTATGGTAAAAGTTCTTTTGTTTTTAGAGATAATTGCTTTATTTTAGCTTTTAACTTGCCTTTTTCACAGTTTTAACTCCAGTGCATATGTAATATAAACAATCGTAAGCGCCATAGACCTCTTTGAAAAATTGAACAAATCAAACACACGGGACAATCGGCTTTTACAAGAAAATGAGTTGTATTGATTGAATGATTTATGTCAAGCATGGGAGAGCGTAAATTGCGAAGTAATCATGACATACAAAAAACCATATCAAATGAACTGACACTATATCGCCAAATAATCGATATTAGAGCTTAAGTCATCGAAAGTCATCTGTTTTTAAAATCTACAACCGTAACAAATTTAAACAAGTAAGACAATTATATTCGGTCGTGACCGAATGCTTTATACCCATCACCCTTATCCTAGACCAGCAAAAAAAAACAAGGGAACTAAATTTTTATGCTCTATAATATAGAGTGTGAGCGGCTGATTATTTCTATTTTCAAAATAAAAGTTTTTGCTGCATAGGCGTATAGGCGTGTCCTTGGAAAAGTATTTGTCATTTCCAAATGCATTTGCAAATTTACAGATGATATCTTCATTTTTGCTAACGGAAGAATGTTTACTACAAATACTATAAAGTTTCGCACACGGACAGACGAAGAGACAAACATGTTTAGGTGCATTTCAAATTTGCAACTGGTCAAGAATTCATATACTTCATGGTGTTTTTAAAGCTTGTTTGTGCGCCTTATAAAACTATTGAAAAAAAATTAAACTTAGATAGACTGTAATATTGAGTAGCGGTGGTTAATTTTTTCCCCTTTTCTACAGGTTCTACAGCATCACCTATGGAATATGCCTTCAAATTTTTGCTACAGGTTATGAGTAACGGTCAAAAAGTCAAGTTTATATTTCTTTTGGCAAACAGAGGTGTTCTTAATTTATGTAGTGCTGTGCGCGTGTCCTTTGACCGATTTGTACCACTTGGCATCTGCATATAAGAACACGCATGTTTTCTGCCAAATTGGAAGTCGATAGGTGCACTTTTGCGCCCAGGAATACGTTGACAATAGGCATTAAAGAGACACGCCGACGAACATGCTTAAATTCATTCAGAATTGCCGGACAAGCATTTGTATACTTCCTTCTGGGCGTTTAGGTTACCCTTCAGCTCCGGCTTGTGCTCTGACCAATTTGGCCTATTTTCAACACCTACTTGCGTTTCTGCCAAATTTGGAGTTAGTAGGTTTATTTTTGCGGCCAAGAGGGAACAGACATTACGCAGACGGACACGCGCACAGGCGGGCATGCTTAAATCGTTTTAGAAGTTGATGCTGATCAAGAATATGTACATTTTGTAGCGTCTCTGATGCTTCCTTCAGGGTGTTGCAAATGTTGAGGAATGTTAATGAATTTAACCTATTTCCAGTTTAAATTATACGCATATAAAAACGTATGTTAAAAGAAGACAGCTACATCACGCATTAGGGTGCTCGAATTTTTAATTGCTAAGAAGTTCGTAGTCAATTTAAGGCTTTAGAAGTGTAGAGGAGAATTATTACACTTATTAACTGACTAATTACAGTATGTTTGAAATATTCCAGCCGACCAAAAAACCCAAAAAGAACTAAAAGTAGTGAATGTAATCCAAAAATTTATAAGGTTTATGAAACCATCTCGTTAACTTTTTACCGGTACTTTTAACAAGATGAACCAAAAATTACGCTAGAAATTAACAATCAGTAAAATTATGCGCAGGTAATCGTATGGCAGCCGAGACCGTCTATTTTGAGTGGAAATTAAATTCGCCCAAACTTGTGTTTCTTTTTTACTCTCCATCAAAATCACGAGGGATTTTTAAAAGCTTCGCTACAATTATTCACCTGTTTTATCATACGTTATTGATCAATTCTTGCTTTATGTCACAGATTATTGCACTTGCAATAATTCAGTAATTCAGTACTTAAATCGCCCTCTATCAAGTACAAAAGATTCCTCATTTATCGTTTGCTTCTCATTGCAAGCACATTCAAACCGGTTTAATGATGATTCGTTGCGCTTTTTCTTGTGTGTATAAAAGGTTAAGAACAAAGTGTTTGTAGTGTTAGGCTTTAAAGAAGCGTATATATATATATATACATATATTTACGTACATATATAGGGTATATTCCCCGTGTTTTTTTCTTTCTGTTGAATATCACATTTGTAAACAGTAAATAATAGTGGGGTCGGATCTATAGTAATTCCAACTTTAATTCATTCAAATTTGCCATTGTAGATGAATATGCAATGTGGGCGTTTTCTTTTTGAAACAGCGTCTGCTTGAACAAATAGAAGAACATTGATCAAATTTCCAACACTGCTATAGGATATTCCGTAGTCAAACAAACAGGCGAAGGAATTCGGTCAATACTATTCCCGATAATTGAAAATATAGGCTATAAGCATAACTATACATCAACAACTAAACATCTGCTATACAGCTTGTACTTCGTATAAAAACGTATACCAAAGTGCATCGAATTACAATGCCTATTGGGATAAGGATATGGATTTACTTTATTAAGCACTATTCAAATACAAGAAAATTTCTTTTTTCTTACGTTTTCTTCCTTTTCTTTCCAAACTATTACTACTGGATCTCAAAGTTTTTTTAAGAAACATGAGAATATTACATACAAGAGTGTAAACTTTCCATACACGTTTCACATTTCTTGCAATGTTTTCAAGTTTTCGCAGGTAATAAAACAAAAAGTCAAAAAGCCTGGAAAAAGTGTTTTCGTTCTACAACTTTTTTTTACTTTTTACTTTATTGATATCGTTCTCAAGCTTAGATATCAATTGCTTTGTATGTAATCGGAGAACGTTAGTTGTTTATTTTACGCTCTCAGATGTTTTTCGCTTACGTTAAAATGCGCTCAGGCGTTTAAAAATTTCGCTTGACGCAGCCACTTACAATAAGTGAAAACTTAAAATGTTCTTATTGAAGGGAACTGAAACTTCGGAAATAAATTTTATCTTAACAGCTTTCATGTGACTACACACAAAAGCTTGGGTTGTTTAAGATTTTAACGCGTAAGAAATTGGTTTTTTCTAAACATAATCCTCTAGTGACAAAATCCAGAAAATGGTCGTGCTAAATATGAAATGGAGGAATTCCGAACACAAACAAACAAAACTACTGACTTCGAATACAAAATAGGTAGAAATCAGACGGACAGACGAACTAAAATCCCTTGAGAGAATGATTTGATCACCATAATGAAACTTGAGTTCTTTGAAGTCATTGAGGGCGTTAGAAACCTGAGCACAAATTTAATTCACCGGTACTATACCCGTTATCACAAGCCGTGTAGGGTTTAAAAACTCCCCTTGTTTGTGAAAGCGATGTCCACTTAATTAATGAAATTTTTATTGAAATTTTCCTGGAATGAATGCAATATTATAAATTAATATTATGTAATTTCATTAGTGGTATTTCTTTGTAATAAAATACTAAATAATAAAATTTAATTTGGCTTTCCAAATATTTCAATAACTTTATCTCTCCTCTTCTTTAGTTTTCATCTTTGGTTTATTTTAACTTAATCAAAAATGTCATATGAAGCAAAGTTTTATATTTTGTTCCCCTTGTTTTCTTTTTTTTTTGGCTTTATTAAAAAAATACACAAAAAATAAAAAAAAACAATTAAGAAAGTTATATACGGCCGGGGCTGAATTTCGCATGCCCTTCACAATGCTTTTCCCATTCTACTCTCCAAGTTCTTTTATTGGATACATACAGCGTTTTTTTTATTAAAAAAATATTATTCACGGAGTCTACCATATTCGTTTTAGAATTAACCCATTTTTAGGCAGATAGTATATTTTCATTTGAGGAATATACAAAATAGTGTAAGAAGCCAAAACTCACAAATTTTTGTTAAGAAAAACGAAGTTGCGCTCTGCTTATGCTACAGAGCGAGCTACTGCTCTGACTAATTTGACCCATTTTCAATACCAACCTGCGTCCAAAAACTTCCATGTTTTCTACCAAATTTGAAGACGATATCTTTAGTTTTGCGACCAATAACAAATATAGACGGACAGACATGGCTTAATCAATTCAGAATTGTATGCTGATCAAGAATATACCTACCTTATCGTGTCTTTGAAGCTTCCTTTTGGGTATTACATACGTTATCAAGACAAAAATAAAATGTGCATCATCCCATACCCCATCATTCAGTCGTGGATATAAAAAACAGTTAAGAAATTTGTATTCTATAGCCACCACGTTTACATTAATTGTGCAAATATTTTTGTTACAGGTTATGAGTAACTAGTAAATAGCAATGCTTCTTGAAAGCTGAGATGTTCTCGTTTTATAAGACAATGCACCGCAGGTGTGCTCTTCTGCCGATTGGCCCGTTATTAACGACAACTTCACTGCAGCAACTTTCAAAGTTTTTGCCGAATTTGAAGTCGATATCTTCATTTTTACGACTATAAGCAAATAAACGGACGGATAGAAAACGGGCAGATGGATGAACAAATATGACTATTTGGACTTAAAATTTCAAGATGTTCTAGATTTCTTCTGGTTGTTGTTGTCTTCTTAATGTCGTCACGAAATGAATACATTCGCGTCCTACACTTATAAGAAAAATATGTTCGGGAATGACCAAATCTCCAACTTTCTCTTAAAACAACAAACTCAAAAAAATTAAATTTCCATAACCTACACTATTCGGACAGCGCATACGATTTTTTCTATTTTCACACCGATCTATTTTTGGACGAGTCTCTTTTGTCGAGTGTTATCATAAGCAAATGGTTACTCTTTTGCTAATTTTGCTCCTTTTCATTATCAACTTGACCGTAATAGCTTTCAATTGTTTTGCAAAGTTTGAAACTAGTATGTCAATGCAGGTGGTCAGGAAATTGCACAAGTCCAGAAAGACCGACAGACGAGAAAAAAAACGCGCTTAAATGATCTTTAAAATTTTCTTTTCATTGTTGTGGATATTTTGACCAAATAAATAATTTTCAAATCTAAATTTCAATTATCTATAATATTTCTACAAGCAGGAGCGTTTATGTCTGGTATAGCTTATAAGTAAAGAGAAAACTTGCTTATTTTTGGCTTTTGGAAGCACAGCTGATTTCAGTTGCAGCTTAATAGAGCCCACATTTTTTATCTTTGAAGCGGAAGTGGTTATAGGTAAAGATTGTAATAAAGGATCGTACTTCGACCGGCTAGGCTCATTTTCAATGTTAAGTTGCGTGAAAGAATATTCAAGGTATCCATTTTTACGACTAGGGAAATGTTTAGAACAAACGGGTAGACGGACATACTTAAATCGACTCGGAATGTTATCCTAATGAAGAACATTTATACTTTAAGGGCCCCTGGATCCTTCCCTTTTGTAATTCAACAAAATGACTCTCGATGGTAGGTACCAAAATAAAAAAAAAACCAAAGAAAAAAGAATTGAAAGCAAGCTTTGGTTTTATAATTGTGAATTGTAACAAAATCCTAGATAACCTTTCACGGGCTGCGGATTTCAAATTCCATGTAAAAGAAAACATTCAAGAAACCAAGAAGTAGTGGAAAACTTTATTAACTTATGTCTTTCGCTTCTGGAAACATATCTAAATGCGTGTTTTCTTGTTTCCAAAGCATTTGCACAAAAAATGAATGGTTAAAAACGTTAAAAACGTAATTAGAAATATAGTGTCAAACATTTTGTATTCCGGAAATAGTAAAATATAGTTCTGATTGGGATTGGGATAAAGTTTTTTTCAAAATATTGTTAGGTCTGCACCATTACTTGTGGCATAAAATACCTACACAATTGTTCAACATAGTTATTACAATGCGTGCATTGGGGAAGAAGCTCATATTTCGTTAAATGACATCATAAATAAGTATTTTTGCCTCTTTGGACTCAAGTAAACACATACATTTGATGTATCTAAAGGGCTTTTACGTGTCCGAAAATAACTTTTAGTCGTGGTGTTTGGACCGTAAGGGCGATTTTTGAACATGAGAAAGGCATTACTGTCAAAGAAAAACACTTTTTTTTTAATGCACGAAATAGATGAATTCGACTTGTAATATGCTACAACATCCCATGTACCTCGTGACATTATAATTTTGTACCTTACAAGTTGTGTAATCTTCAAAAATTCTTATGTAAGCTGGCCACAAAGATAATGCAAAGTAACTCTGGGGGACTTTTTACTGCATAGTTTCCAATAAATAATGAACTCCAATGGCAAAAATTGGTGCACCAGGATTGAATGTCTGCATAAGTACAGAGGCGGTAATTCACATGGAATCATTTTTAAACAAATATGACATGAACCAAAGGCTTGTTTGAAAATCCTATAAGATATATTTTAAATTATTTGCAAATTCTTCCGTTACGAAAAAACGGAATCGAACTTTTAAAGAAAAAAAATGTTATCAGACCGAGCTGCTCGTTCATATTCATTTTTAATCCTATCTCCTCATTAACGATGCAGATAAATCCGCACATACACTAATTCTTCGCTATTTCTTTCACCCGAACTTCTATGAAAACTCAAAGTAATTATTTTAATTTACATTGTGCAAAGCATATGTTTCGCACAGACTGCACCCAATATGTCGTTCGCCCTTCAGCTCATATTCTTAATAAAATAAATCTGCCTTTGAGGACTTGCTGTACTGTCTTCCTTGTCCCTGCCTGTAGCATAACGCCGTTGTTAAGTGAACCGCGTAGGATTTTTTGGATTGCATCGTTTAACGAATTTTATGGTAGATTTTATTGCGGATTTTTCGAAGAATCAAATAGTGTTTGCTAAAATTTATATTTATTTTTTAAATCCATATTTTAACACGAATCTTACGAGAATGTTAAAATCTTAAGTCAATCGAAATTTCTATTTGGAAATGCATTCGCCTGAGCGAACGAGTAGGCGTAGGATCTCGACTGCCAAGTCAATGCTCGTGAGTTCAAATTTCAAGTGTGATAGAATTTCCAATAAAGTCCTAGATGCTGGTGCTTTAAAGTTTATTCTTAGAATTTATTTCTTTGCCTACAAATAATAATAATAATATCTAGAAATGCATTTGTACCTCGAAAAAGATCACTATTGGTATACGCTTAACTTTTGCTAATAGATATATAAAAAGTTTTGCTGAAAAGAACTACCCCTCAGTACTCTTCTTTAACTTTTTACATTTTATTATTATTAACATTTTAAACCATTTGCCCTCATATCAAACGCAATACTTTTAATTTTTCATACTGAAACCTCACCGCAAATTTCCCATCATTACCATATATGTGTTTTTAATTAGGATTATTCGCAATATTTTTGCAAACTTTTTAATGGAAAAGGACATGGTTTCTTGTACTTTAATATTTTTCTCTCTGTCATGTCGGCTAACTTACACCTGTGTAGGTTAAATGTAAAAATACTCAAAGTCATCCTTGAAACTCCTGTACGAAAAGCTTGCGCGTACCCGTCTACACACAAAAGATAACACTAATAGAATGATATATAGAAAAGTTTACCAGTTTTTCAATGAACTTTGGTTTAACGATGAAAAAAGGCATGATTTTTTTCACTTATAACACCAATTATCACTATTCCTTTATATGCAGCTAAACCAGAGATGAGCCTGTTGTATTTTACTTTCCCATTCTCTCTATTCATTAGACTCTTTATGTACCATTAGAGTTATGGTGTGGATTACAGATGTTACTTTGAAAGAATATTGGAATTCACAGATTTTGCGCGATTTTACAAAAACCGAACTCCACCAAATCTTTTGATATTCATTGATTAAATAAGGGATTAATTTGAAGTATTTAAGCATTGGTAGGACAAAATTTTCTTCCAGTCTTAGAACGGGGGAAACAAGCGAATGGTTAACAATTTAAAAAAAAAAAAGCCTCGTCGGAGGAAGATGAAACATAGGGCTTCTTATACTCAAAATATCTCAATGGGACTTGTTATATTGTTAATTTATAACACCACTGTAGCGAGACTATTTTAAGGGCTGCTCAAAACGAGACGCGTTTAATAAGTTCAGCATCGCGTTTGAATTGTTAACGGCATTAATGTGCCCTCATTTCCGTTTAGGAAATTTGGATAGTAATGCCTTAAAAAAGATTGGCACTCGTTTCATTTTAAGGTAGTGTGCCCCATACGATTATTACGTAGAAATGCAGAACTTTACAGCTGTACAAAGCTAACTTCAAAAGACAGCTGTGAAAATTATTAGGTTAGACTTTTGGATGGCAATGTTGAAAGGGTGTGAAGATAAATTCGAATTTAACTAGTAAAGACACCTACCATTTCTGTTAACTTACCTCTGTTAACGACTTAACAGAGCTCATGTTAAATACTTACAATTGAGATATAGTTGGTTTGAAATCCTAATCCGTCCATATTAAAAAAAAGAAAAGATTTTTGTGGACATTTCATGAATCCATATAAAACTACCTTTCACACAAACTAAAAAAATTCAAATTCTGCTTATGGAAACTGTTTCTAACGGTATTTGAAATTTGGCAAGTTAGCGAAAACTGCATATGAAAAACACCCAAATTTGACACTCTGGTGCGACCAAACTAGAAAATGTCGCCTATATTCACCTATATCACGTGAATCTATATGAAAGTACCTATTGAATGGACAAAAATATTCACACTTTGCTTTCAGGAACTATTTTTACGGATTTTTTGAAATTTGCTATGTTAGCGAAACATGGATATGGAAGAACACCCAAATTTGACACTCTAGTGCGGCCAAACTAGAAAATGTCGCCTATATTGACCTATATCACGTGAATCTATATAAAAGTACCTATCGAATGGGCAAAAAAAATGCATACTTTGCTTTCAGGAACTATTTTTACCGATTTTTTGAAATTTGGTAT
>NW_024003135.1:14957-15183 GCF_014805625.2 Glossina fuscipes
TGCTTTCAGGAACTATTTTTACCGATTTTTTGAAATTTGGTATGTTAGCGAAAAATGCATATGGAAGAACACCCAACTTTGACACTCTGGTGCGGCTAAACTAGAAAATGTCGCCTATATTCACCTATATCACGTGAATCTATATAAAAGTACCTACTGCAAGGGCAAAAAAATTCACACTTTGCTTTCAGGAACTATTTTTGCCAATTTTTTGAAATTTGGTATG
>NW_024003135.1:15283-16897 GCF_014805625.2 Glossina fuscipes
TTTTTTGAAATTTGGTATGTTAGCGAAAAATGCATATGGGAGAACACCCAACTTTGACACTCTGGTCCGACCAAACTAGAAAATGTCGCCTATATTCACCTATACCACGTGAATCTATATGAAAATACCTACCGATTAAGCAAAAATATTCACACTTTGCTTTCAGGAACTATTTTTGCCGATTTTTTGAAATTTATGTTAGCGAAAAATGCATATGGGAGAACACCCAACTTTGACACTCTGGTGCGACCAAACTAGAAAATGTCGCCTATATTCACCTATATCACTTGAATCTATATGAAAATACCTATCGATTAAGCAAAAAAAATTCACATTTTGCTTTCAGGAACTATTTTTGCCGATTTTTTGAAATTTGGTATGTTAGCGAAAACTGCATATGAAAAAACACCCAAATTTGGCACTCTGGTGCGGCTAAATTAGAAAATGTCGCCTATATTCACCTATATCATGTGAATCTATATAAAATTACCTATTTCATGGGCAAAAAAATTCACACTTTTCTTTCGGGAACTGTTTTGAACGATCTTTTGAAATTAGATATGTTAGCGAAAAATGGTTGTGAGTATAGTATAGCATATGTATATACTAGTATAGTAAAGTATAGTACTAGTATAGTATACTTTAGCATAATGCACTATATTCTAGGACAA
Organism: Glossina fuscipes; assembly: GCF_014805625.2. Classification (NCBI taxonomy): domain Eukaryota; kingdom Metazoa; phylum Arthropoda; class Insecta; order Diptera; family Glossinidae; genus Glossina; species Glossina fuscipes. The sequence continues at coordinate 15,955 of NW_024003135.1, forward strand.
AAAAAAACTATATACAATAATTTTCGATACAAAATACACTATACTGTAGTACAATGATTTTCAGTACAAAATACGCTATACTGTAGTACAATGACTTTCAGTACGAAATACACTATACTGTACAATTATTCTCAGTGCAAAATACACTATACAAAAATTTTCTACTGTAGTACAATGATTTTCAGTACAAAATACACTATACTGTAGTAGAATTATTTTCAGTACAAAATACACTATACTATACCACATATTACCATTTTTCGCTAACATATCAAATTTCAAAAGATCGTTCAACGCAGTTCCCGAAAGAAAAGTTTGAATTTTTTTGCTCATTGGACAGGCGTTTTTATATAGATTCACGTGATATAGGTGCATATAGGCGACATTTTCTAGTTTGGCCGCACCAGTGTGTCAAATTTGGGTGTTCTCCCACAGCTATGTTATGGTAACATACCAAATTTCAAAAAATCGGTAAAAATAGTTCCTGAAAGCAAAGTGTGAATTTTTTTGCCCATGCAATAGGTACTTTTATATAGATTCACGTGATATAGGCGACATTTTCTAGTTTGGCCGCACTAGAGTGTCAAATTAGGGTGTTTTTTCATATGCAGTTTTCGCTAACATACCAAATTTCAAATACCGTTAAAAATAGTTTCCATAAGCAGAATTTGAATTTATTTAGTTTGCTTGAAAGGTAGTTTTATATTGATTCATGAAATGCCCACAAAAATATTTTCTTTTTTTTAATATGGACGGATTAGGCTTTCAAACCAACTATATCTTAATTGTAATTATTTAACATGAGCTCTGTTAAGTCGTTAACAGAGGTACGTTAACAGAAATGGTAGGTGTCTTTACTAGTTAAATTCGAATTTATCTTCACACCCTTCAATGTTGGAGGTTCCATAATTATGACATAATTTTGTTACCCGAAAAATGACAA
>NW_024003136.1:0-3186 GCF_014805625.2 Glossina fuscipes
CTATCATATAACTCGGCGGATATATCGGACATTTGCTTCCGATCGTTTTAAGTTAGTGTGTCTCCCAACTCTTTTATTTCTCATTACCACTAAAGAAACACACGGATCAACAAGAGCTGAAATGAATTAAACTTCATGCTAAGACGTAGGTTGCTCAAAATAATAAGTTAAAGCTGAAGAGGACTTACGCAGACGGACTGATCGCCATGCTCTAAATACAACGCCAATGCCGTCCTCTGAATTTATCGAGAAAGGGGATAAGCGAGTCTACGGGAGTAGCTTAAGCGTCTCCTCTTAGTAATGAATATATTCATGTCTTATCTGATACGCAAAGTATGTAATAACTGTGTAGGCATTATATTGAATATTCCATACCGCTTCGCCTAACATAATTCTTCACTTATCTTTCTGTCGTCCAACTCACGAGAACCTTTATATGGGAAGGCAACCTACATCGATCTGCGAAATCCAAACCTGCATGTCAAAGCACGGCTATGGACCAGCTTTCACCAGAAGACATTTTGTTACTATATTTGTATGCTTTATAAAAGCGAATAAACTAAGGGATATTCAGAAGATTGTCCCACCAAAATTCTTTATATTCATTTAATATGCCAAAGTAAACATTTTCAAGTTCTAATTATTTTCAATAGAGCTCGTCTTTGGGCCAAAACATGAAAGTGTGTCAAATTTCATCAAATGACATCAAAAGTTCGATTGTCAGAAGACGGATTCGAATGGATTGATGTAATACAAGGCAGTCTTTTCGACTGTTGTAAACATAATGTGCGCCAAGCACAGATGATATAATTACTCGTAAATCTGATTACTGGATGCGAAATTTAAGAAATTTTTATGCTTATATTTTTCTTTCTTTTTCACACTGACAGGAAAACAGTTTGTACCCATTTTTACCTTTTTCCGTATTTTTTTTTTTTTTTTTTTTTGTAGCTTCTACATCAATCGTTACACATACCCATTTATTAGTAAAATTTTGGCTATATTTGAAAATTTTAAAAATAAAGAATGAAGTGTTGAAGTTGACCTATTGCCGGCTTCCTATCAGTCACTATTGTACCCCACTTGCTATAATGCTTTTTAAATTAACTATTGAATACTTCCACTTTGCACAAGCAAAAGTAATTAAAAAAATTTTTTCCTGCTTTTATTTAATATACAGTAGCCCAATAAAGTCTACATAGAGTACGAAAAATTAAAAACTACATTTATGGGCTGCGTTACAAAGGATATATTTCTTAAAAAATAAAAATTTATATCAAATAACAATTTAACATTTTTTTGACTTAAGATAAAGTTGTAAACAAACAATAAAATTCAATTCCAAAAAAGGTCACGAAAAAGTCTACATGCAATTTATTTCACAGATAGGTTATTATTATTATTATTATTTTAATTTTAGACTAATGAATTGAATTCTTAGACTAAAAAAAAGACATTGAGCACTAGCAACACAGGCTATCGGCTCTAATTTAAATAAATGGATATTACATAATAAGCTTAGTAGTATTAATAAAGTGAAATATTGAATTGATATTCTGTTCTGAAGCTGATTGTAGAATGTTCAAAGGGTTAATCGTTCCAAATGCAATACTTCTAGCCAAGGAAAAGTTGAGGCAGTCGCAGAGAGAGTTTAATAAACTATTTGTGGATAAAATAAAAAAGTAATTTTTTGTTGAGCCGCTTTTAGCATCTAGCACTGCTTGCATAAATCTTGCAATTAAAGAAACTAATTTTTTTGTTACATCTACATAAATTTTCTTCCATTCAAAATTAGAAGTTTTATTTTTTCAAGCCTGCCTATCCAATTCATGTCATATGTTTTAAATTGCTTTAAAATCCGCAGGTTGGAGGGAAAATGTAAATGTTTGGGGATCTTGCAGAAATTTTTTTACAGTGAGTGAGTGACAGTTATTCTGCTGGAATATTCATTTGCTCGAAAGACCGGTTTTAGTTGGGGAAGTTTTCAATTGGCCATTTGAGTGTCAGTAAAAACCAGAGCTCCTATTCCAGCCGCAGACATGCATCCCCGTGCTTTACAGCTGGTATTAAACTTTGGATTTCCATAGCTGTATTAGGCTTTGATACTTTTAATGATATGTTTTTGGTTTATGTACACTTTCGTGACATATTTTTCGACTGAAATATATACATTTTTTATAACTATCTTAATTTAAAAAATTTTTTAATTTGTTATTTAATAAAGGATAAATGGCTTTCTAAGGAGTACATATTCAACCCGTAAATGCAGTTTCTACTAAAAGAAACGTTAATCTTTCGTACTTTATTTAGATTTTATTGGGCTACTGTATTTAATAAATGTTAAGTAGCTTGGCTAAAAGTAGTTAAATTATCTGCTACGCTCGTAACAGGAGTAAACGACGTAATTACAAAAATCGGTTTAGCCTTTCTTTATATTGCAATTACAGGTGAGCAGGCTAAATAAAAAAACCTCTTAAAACGAATCTGGTAACCACGCTGAACTTCATGAACTTCATGAGACACAATTCTGTGCATTAAAAATATTTAGCGTAATACGCGAAGTATATTAAACTTTCTATCATGCTTATGCGAAGAGAAGTGTTTGAATTGAAAAGCCTATCAAAATATTACTAAATTCGTCTTTAAAAGTTGGAGAAGAGTACAAGTAGCTGTTTTCAGCGAAGTGCTTTTTATTTTCATAAATGTCGCGAGAAAATTCCGCAGATTGGCAAACGGGTAGACAAATAGACTAAGAAGTGTTTATCTATAACTCCGCAAATAACGAGGTGTGAGATTTGCAAAACAAACCAGTATAAACTGACACCCACGGTTGTTAACGAGACTATCTGTTAAGCTTTGCGCAAGAAGCTATCTGCTTTTCAACAATACTAAGTGCTACTATCAGAATGGGACACTGTACTTTATTCAATTCTCCACCAGCTTTCTTGCAGTAAATAAGTCCAAAAAAGGCATTGTGTTCTTCACCATCCGCTTTATGCCTGCGGGTCATCGAAGCAAAATTCTTGATTTGAAATGTTCTGATTTGCCCTAGTTCGCCATAATTAAATGCTGTACAATTTTTGGCCAAGAAATAGTTGACGTGAAAAATTTGTCAAAATAGTCAGTTGAACTGCTCAGGTTAAAATTATATAGGAGCGGTAAAGTATTGCTTTTTAACGAAAATCC
>NW_024003138.1:0-1194 GCF_014805625.2 Glossina fuscipes
CTTTAGTCTTTGCACTGGGTAAATTAATTACAGTAAAAATAATTATTTCCAAAGTTTTACACAAAAATATTTTTAGTATGCTAATTAATAAGCCGATGTGAGCTTGTCGAAACAAAAAAATGGTTTTGTTTTTAGTTTATTGAGGCAGTTTATATTCAAGACTCGCCGAAAGAAGAGCAAAACATGCCACTGGTGTCTCTTTTTTCCGAGGAAAGGGAAAGCCAAAGGAATATATGCATTGGGTACTATTCAAAGGAATCGCCTGGCGAAGAATTGCAAATTGTCGGCTGTAAAAGTTTTTAAAAAGACTTTAAGGAACCCAAAAAATATAGTATATAGGCCATGACAAAGAAAGCTGCAGATCTAAAAATAGACGCAACTTCCACATCCAAAGGATTTTCAGAATTAAGTGCACGGCTGCTTTGTGTCACAACGAAAATCGCTATTAGGTTGCTGCATTTCGTTCATAAGCGATATAAAAATTCCTTTACTAATGACCATTTGCCCACATCTTACTTATTATTTTAGCAATAAAGGCATTTTGTTGCCAAAAGGCTGCATACCACTTACTCAATGTTAATACCAGGACTTTTAAATTTATTTTTTACATAACTTATGCCCACATTCCTATAACAAACCATTTCTTACAAGTAAAACAAAAAATCATGAATTGAACGGTGAATACATTGTGTATGCATGGGTAGTTGGGCGCATTTAATTTTCAATCCAAATCAATGTTAGGTCGTCTTGCATTCTCTTTTGTTATAATTTTTGCAAATTTAAAATTGCTGCATGTATAGCATTTCTATATACGGTTATTAAAATTCATTACGTTACTGGTGGCGGCATGTTACTAAGTTGTAGTAGAAAAATAATATTTAGAATCCCATCACGTCTTATAAAAGGTTATTGTTGGTCGAAAAAGCAATAAAAAATAATTGCTCGGGCTATAGCTGTTGGCTGTGGACATTATAGCAGAAACCGGAAACTAACCTGGTATGCCATTGAATGCAATGAATAGTTGAAAATAAATAAAAACATTCATTAAAATCGTTATAAATTTCTGCAACTTTAATAATTGAAGAAGACTGCTTAAAGTTCAATGAAATTGAAATATGGTACCATACAATAGTAAGGCGGGAAAATATAATCAGTTATGTCTGAATCTTTTTTGAATAAAGGGCAAACTATCCA
>NW_024003140.1:0-4030 GCF_014805625.2 Glossina fuscipes
ATTATCATCTTTTTCTTGCATTGCAAAATTTCTTTAATGATAAAAAATTGCAATCTAGGGAGGATTGTGAAAATCGACTATTAGAGGTTTTTGCAAATAGAGACTAGGACTTCTATGAGAGAGGCATTTTGAAGTTACCTTTAAAATGGCAACAAATCATACAACAAAATGGTGCATATTTGACCCAAATCGGACAATCCGAAGCATGTTAAATAAAGTCCTGAAGTTCATATAAAAATAATGGATTTCTTTTTTCCCAAACTAATATTTGCCAATGGTCGTTGCAGTCACTTTGATTCAAATTTCGTATTTTGAAGGAAAAGTGACAGTAAAACTCTCCAATAACAATGTTGCGCTAAGAAAGGTTTGTTAGTTTATGAAAATCACAAATTGTGTCACGGAAAGAAAATATGCGTATTTATAAAGGAGAACAAAACTGGTAAGTTATTGGTAAATTATTAAACCATAATTTTAATTTAGCGGTTTATATATTATTTTACACATGCGTAAATATTGAAGCAGGTCATTAAAGTATGAGCCCAGGAGCAGTTACGCTCCTATCTGCCGAAGAATACGCAGGCGTTAAAAGAAATAAAATAAGTGCCACAACCCGCAGGATATGTAAAATTTATGGGGGTAATTGGCCGCAAATTTAAGTGGTATGGCTGGGCCTACCACAGATGCGCAGAAATGAAAAGAAAAAAGTACCAGGGAGTATATGGGAAAGTATGTATTTAAAATAATGGTAACTTTAATGGCAGTCGTTAATTCATTGGCAAAATCAACTAAGAGGGCTTATGTGAATTAAATTTGTTTTGCGTTTTTAAGTCGTTAAAATGAACCCTGTGAGGCCTTTACATTTTTTTGAATGAAATTATTCAAACACTTTTGTTTTTTTGAACGAAGATTTTAAAATGCTTTTGTCACATGTCAGTGTTAATTTCTTTTCAAAATTATTTTTTCTACTACTCTTTCCTTACCTTGTCTTTCATCCAACCATGTCTTTATAAATTTGGTTACTAAAACTACATATTCAATCTCTCCGTTCTAAATAAACTGATCGAAAAATATCTTATCTATTGAAATTGAAAAGTATTGAATTGAAAAGTAGTACAAAATTTTAGAATTTCTGACACTCGTTTACTAAACGAGATACAAAAATTAGCTTGGAGTACATTCAAGCAGCTATACTGATGTCAAGCAATATTGTATGTAACAACGGCATAAATATTCGACATTTCAATTTTCAAACCGCCTTGCTGTTTAATCAATTAATTAAAGAATATCTGACAGCATTAAATCCCCATACACGAATCCATTTGTTAACGTGGATTATAGACCCAGTTGGTAAAAAATAGTTTTACATTGTTTTTCATTAAGACTTAATTGATTTTGAAGGCCAATCGATTCCCTTGTAATTTTCATAATAAATAATTGTAAATAGGAGCACAAAGAGAAATAATACAATTGAGAAAAAGTAGTGAAAAATCTTTTAACCGACGATTGTCACATACAACTAGTATTTTAAAAATCGATTGGATGCAATAAGTTGTTAAGATATTTTAATTTTCTGTGTTAGATTATTGTAGGTCTGCGTGTTGGAACGCCCGCGGCATCAGCAATTTTAAATAAAAAAACAAACAAGAGAAACTAAAACGATTTAAAAGGAACATGCATATGTACATGAGAAGAAACTGTTTTTAGTTACTATCACTGACAACACCAATACTAAGATACGGATTTGTTTTTGAAACCCATATATTCTTAATGCGTATTGAAAGTAGGAATGAAAGTAAAATCTCCACGGGAATCCACATAGACCAGTCTTCACTTTTGCTTGGCGGGGAATAAAGTTAAGTAGGCTGACGAGAGAGTGATCAACAGTAACAAATGTAATATATGTTTAATGTTTTATGGGATTCAGCGTAACTAATAAACTCGAAGCAGTGATGTTTTCAATATATAAAAGCTTATTAAGCCTCGAGTTTATTGCGGTGTATCCACAAATTCTTAGCATGTTCGTAATTTGTCGTGTGTTCAATAATATAGATATCTACGTCAACGTTTTCTCACAATGAGGATATTGAACGTGCGCTTCTTGTTAGTGTATGCATGAAGTATTGTAAAGTTCATAACAAATTTTCTATGGCGATGGTGCGCCTAGGCATTCGCAGGTAGATTAACTGCGATGTGTACTTCAGACGTCGCACGCATTTTCAATTTTAATTAAATTTATTCTTTTTTTTTGTCCCTTATGCATAAGCGGTATAAGATGAAAAGTCAAAAAGTCGTAGTAAAAAGTGCTTATTTCTTAGACAGTATCTGAAACAGTTTAATGCATCGCACTCCCCTATTAAATTTTTGACATCTGTATGGCTTGTGAAGCCAAGTTCTTCGCCTCAGACACATATGAAAAATTATTACATCAATGTGCAACACTGTTTAAAATTTCAAAACTTCGAGCACTAGAACTCTCACAATTTTTCGTTTAGTTATCTCAAATAGGACTACAATTACGTATCTTCGGTTTGATGTGGGGGAATGCGGGACTACATCCAAAAATAAGAACAATTACCATTTTAGCTCAGCGATAATTATGTTTTTGACGTGGTTGCAGACTTATATATTATTATTATTATTATTTTAATTTTAGACTAATGAATTGAATTCTTAGACTAAAAAAAAAAAACACTGAGCACTAGCAACACAGACTATCGGCTCTAATTTAAATAAATGGATATTATATAAAAAGCTTAGTAGTATTAATAAAGTAAAATATTGAATTGATATTCTGTTCTGAAGCTGATTGTAGAATGTTCAAAGGGTTAATCGTTCCAAATGCAATACTTCTAGCCAAGGAAAAGTTGAGGCAGTCGCAGAGAATGTGCTTTATAGTAAGAGTTTGTCCACAACAGCAGATTGGGGAAGAAGACTTCTTCAGGATCCATTGGTGAGTTGCAATTGTATGACCAAGGCGAATTCTCGAGAATGTTTGGATCTTGGTTTTCTCAACATTTGTTGGATATAGAGGTGGAGTTAATTGAGAGTTAATGCAAGAGTAGTGTTGATGATGGTATTGTAAATTTCCTTCTGCAATTTTCTCTTTAACTTTTCTTCCAATGTATCTTTGAAGATCCAACTTTTCCATGACATCATCCATAATTAGAGGAGCAGAAGCAACATACTTTGCCGCTCGATCAGCCTGCTCATTTTCCAGTAAACCGATGTGACTTGGTACCCATAACATTTTAATTTTTCGGTCGGGTGTAGTAATTATATACCTTAATTTGTTGATGGTGCTCCATCTCGAAGTCGAAGGGTCCTGGGTAGCTTGTAATACAGACAAACTGTCAGTAACAATGACGGTTTTGAGTTTGTTTTTATGGGCAAGGTTGGCAGCGTGAAGGATAGCTCTGGCTTCGGTTATGAAAGTTGAAGTGCTTTCGTGAAATATGTGGTTGAGAAGAACCCGTCCTGTAGCATCTACCACCGCACAAGCAGGAGGCAGACCAGGAGATTTTGAGCCGTCTGTGTACAAAAGATTCCAACCAGTATTGTCCAATACTTGGGTTTTCTCAGCTATTAGATTCCTGAAGACGTAATTTGGAGTATCTTCTTTCTTGTGCATAGACAGTGAGATGTCGAAAGAGCAGTCTTTCAAAATCCAGGGAGGTTTAACACCAAAAGAGCGGAAAATTTTGCACAAACAATGGTCAATTGCAGATGGTGACTTTGGAATTTTCTTCGCAATAATAATCTTTCTTACGTCATCACCGAGAATGGATTTGTGTGAATTAAGAAGCTTAGAGACTATTTTAGCTTTTAACTCATACAGTCTATTTTCTAAGGTTGGAAGACCAGTTTCAATTATAATATTATTTATGGACGTCGTCCGAAAAGCATAACAACTTGCTCTCACGGCTTGGTGATAGACCGGTTTAAGGATGTTGATATTAGATTTGCAGCTATTGCCATAAATTATCAAAGCATAGTCAATCTTGCTTAACACAAGCATTTTGGTAAGATAAGC
>NW_024003140.1:4040-4624 GCF_014805625.2 Glossina fuscipes
AAGAGCTTGATGATCCCTACATTACGAAAAGGCTGTACATGTGTTTGATTAGACCTATAGTCGAGTATGCCTCAGTTGTGTGGTCTCCTTCATATAGGTGCTACGTAGATTCAATTGAATCTGTTCAAAAGTAATTCTTGCTGTTTGCCCTTAGAAATTTGGGTTGGGATCCGATTGCCTCTCTTCCTCCGTATGAAAATAGGTTGCTTCTGCTGTCCCTACCGTCTCTTGAGAAACGTAGATTTGTTCTTGGCTTTTCCTTTCTAATTAAGGTAATAAATGGTGCTATTGACTCGCCTTCATTACTTGGTGAAATAAGCTTTAATGTCCCTAACCGCTTCTCTAGGCATTTTATCTTGGTTAAGCTTAATCAGTCTAAATTTAATTATGAGCTGTTCAATCCGCTCAGAGTCGTTTGCAAGAACCTAAATTACGTCTACCACTTATTCTCCTTATCGGACTCTTTAAAGTCCATTAAAGCAACACTGCTTAATACGCTCGATTTATCTATGTCGTATTTAAACTAGCTTTTATCCCTAAAAAGTCGTTACGTTTCGAAAGTGAATTATTGTCAATTTATTATC
>NW_024003141.1:0-4288 GCF_014805625.2 Glossina fuscipes
ATGTCGCCACCACTGCTCTGAAAGCTATTATCATTTATATCGCTTTCGTCGAAAAACCAGGAAATGTTGTTAAGTGGAGAGTTTTGCATACGCTTTACTTTCTTAATTTTTCTCCACGGCCGATACACCAGGCTTACTGCGATCATATAAGTATAAATTTTGCACAATTGATAAACACTGCTATCTGGCGCTATTAATATAACTTCAAGTTTGATCAACGCAACTTAATTCCTGGAGTAGCAAGTGGGAATGAAACATTAACTTTCCCAAGAAGCTGTGGCTGCGGCACAGTAAGATCATAACATAAAAAAATTGAACCTTTATTTTATGATGCAAATATGTTATTATGTTAAGCTTTTTGTAGCTATGTACAAGGAAATACATTAACCAAACAACTTCCGCACTTAGTTCAAAATGTATTCACTTATTGTGGACAAAGCCAATAAAATCTGAAATAAGTGTAGTAAGTTTCTTTGTACGTAGTAGATATTATTCAAAGTAGATTCAAATTCGCTTAGATTTCAGATTAGTTTGGGATTCATCGTTGGTAGTCTAAACAATTCTGACCAATTTTGGCCAATTTTTCTTATATTATGCGCTGTTTAATCTCCTTCAGAGATGCTTGCAGAAATCTAAATGATGTCTATTACTTAATCTCAATACCCAATGTATATCAAAATCGTTTCGTTCAACACGCGCGATGTGCCTATGTCGTATTTAAAGTAACTTTTAACTTTAGCATCTCATTATGATTCGAAAATTGATTGGTGTAGTTTACTGTATCGGTTGCCAAGCGTTTTATGATGGCTTACGGGTTCACTTAACATTTGGTTCGGTACTGGTTGTGGGTGTGGCTATGTTCTAGTTGTATACGTGCTCCTTCTTTTTTATTTATTTAAATAAGATCTATTATATAATAATTCCTTTACCTGTCCAGGTGTTTGATAAGAAATGTAGAAACACAATTTAAAAAAAATTATATCTCAAAAAATCAAGTAAACAATGCACACATGGATGCAAACAACTTGCAAAAAACAAAGCACAAAATTCAGTGGCTTTGTTTGTATCATCACTAGGAACTGTAGCCATAACACATGTGTAATACATTTTTGATGATGATATTCAAAGTTCGCCATGAAGCGAATTATATTTACTCATTTATTTATTTATATTCAATGAAATTTATCCTCAGTGAAGATATAGCCGAACTAAACAAGACAATGGTTAAAGTTACGCTTAAAGTATGATTTTTTAATTAAAAAGCCCTGTTTACAAGGATATCTACAGTCGATGCGACTTTGAAAATATGCAAAGGGTGGACAACCCATCAGAGTAAATGCAATAAATTTATTATCGACCATATAGTTAAATAAAACATAGGGAAAATATCGACATGAGTACTAAAACAATTCGATAAGGAGGTTAAATTAAGCGTATTTTTGAGAAAAATAATTAACAATTATATTTAGATTGTCTCTTTGTATATTTATTGTTAGCATTAGAATTCCGAAACATATAATTTTTTCACTAATAGACTAATTGGCTCACCTGCTAGTAAACACTGGAACTTTTAAAATTTTCCTTTCAAAAACTGTTTCATTTAGCGCTCGTCTTAGGCTTCCTGTTTTTAAATTTGAAGTCTAGAATTGCAAAAAAGATCATAAGAATTGATAGAGCTTCAGGACTCCCAGGAAATAGCCAGAATCAGGTCAGTAATCCGAACCGGTTAACAGTTAGTTTATGTGTGATCTCTGCTATATTTTTTCTAAATGCCGCCGAAGAGTTGATTAGTCTAGTATAGCTCTTGTTTTCGGTGATTAATTCAAATCTTGAGAAGAACTAAAAAACGTAAACACAAACCTTTGGAAACTCCTTAAAGGAAAACTCACTACTGATGCTGCGTTATTCTAAGAAAAATTTAAATTCGTCCCTGGAAACTGTATGTTATTATTTACCATACCCTTGTTCAACATACGTTAAAAAAGTTAAGCTTTCGATGTAGCCAACCTCAGATAGTCTGTTTGGAAAGATAAATGCTCTTAAACGTTATAATATACACGAAGTCACTTAAAGGAAAGTCTGAAAAGATTGGTCTGTTAAAAAAAAAGAGACCACTTCAAAATAATGGAAAACAGGAGGAAAAACTATAGAAATAAGTCAACATATTTGGCATTCAATGGTGGCCTTGATTATAGTTATCAAATAAAAATAGTTTCAATTTTTTGCTTTTAATCTTTCTTCATCAGGTATATGCTAAGCCTAACAGCTTTTCATATAAATTTCAGTTGTGTGTATAAGAAATTGCGGTTGTTGTAGGAATAAATATTTGTTGAGCGAAAAGTTTAAGTGCAAAAAAATTTAAATAAGTTGCTCGAAGCTCACTTGTATGTGATAAATATGTGTATTGTTGGGCCTCTTAGATATTAAGTTCAAATTTTTCTAAGCTCTCTTGCTTTAAGATACACTCACATAAACGTGAAAATAGTCGCTTGTTTCTATGGAAATGCGATTAATCATGAATAGTCATCAAAGCCCTTATATTGAAGAATGTTCAAAAGGTGAATTGGTTCAAATTAGGCAAATTTAATTTGCTTGTTAAACAATTCTTTATTCTTCATCTTTGCTTGCATCGTAAGAACGAAAAAATTAGGATTTTTTTCTTATAAAGGATTACTATTCGTGATAACTCTTATGTCCTAGGGCATAAAAGTAATACCAATAATCTCCAAATTTGCTATAGTTAGTTCAAATATCAACCAGCTATTATGGAACAATTTTTGTCGTAAAGTATTACAAACTAGACGCTTTTGCCGTATATAAGCCGATTGTTCGGATGAACATTATACGGAATAAGGTATAAAAACAAACGCATCAAATTGCCATTAGCAATTTTGAAAATTGCATATGCTTACTTGTCTAGCGACATTTCAAAATAGGTTGTTCTATGGGGAGCTTGACGAAAGCACGTCAATGTATCTAATTTCATTAAAATATCTCAAAAACTGCGACCTGCACGCTGAACACTAAAAGACATGGACGAACAGATAGACAAAATTAAAACAATCCACCGTGTGGTAGTACAAACTTAATACACTCTTTACCTCCAGCTACGTAGAGTAAAACAACAAACTAACATTTAATCGTTGTCGTCGAAACGACACCAAAGTTAAGTGTCCACATATGCCCCAACTGACTTTATGTCTTCAATAGCACGTTATTCAGCGTACACGTTTACTATTCCCACATGTATCACCTTATGCTCTGTAATTTTGTTCCACTTCTCAGAGTAAAGCGTAATTAAAGTTAGCTACCGCGTTATGCCAGCATTGAAATAAGAGAAAGTAGTATCGGTAAGCTACGTCATTCTTGATGTTGACTCCCACGAATACTTGTTGGTCAGCAGTTTAACGTGTAAATCAAACGTGAGGCATAGTTATGGTAGGCACTCTGGAAGATGTACGGTAAACTTTAAAAACAAGAAACATATCGACAAACGTACAAAGAGTACAGGAAAATCGAATGTGTAAAATGACTAACAATCGTGAAAGATATTACTTCATATTTACTTTGATCTACAACCAGATTGGGAATTGGTTGCTGTACAGAGTAATAAATGAACACTATTTCATACCTGCGGGCAAAAGGCTGGTGTTACGCAAGCAACGCTATAGGTCTTTTTCGAATAAACATATCAATAGAATCAATTAAAATATTTTTCATACGCCTAAAAACATACCAAGATTTTTCCAATTTTTTCGAATTTGGATTAATGAAGACAATATTTTATAAAAAGCTTCAGGTACCTATACTAACAGTTGCAATCACCTTAAAGGATAGAGATATTCACCATTATTAAATAAACACGTAAGAAAATTAAAGTCGGGTATTAAATACCCTACCATCTCCTCTTAGATACCCTAAAAAATGTATTCACTAGTTTTGGTAATAATACACCAAAAGTGAGGCATTATTTTCATGCAAAGGCATTCTTTTCACCTAAACTCGTATTGAAGGAATGCTTACGTGGGGTGTTATCCAAAAAAGTAGACCTATGTAGTACAAGTTTGGTAAAGTTGATTTCTATGTTAATATTAGTTTGGGGAAAAAGAAATCCATTATTTTTTCGGTAGATGGCTGCACTGATAGATTTCCCGTAAAGTATCGATCAAACAATTTCTAATACTGTACATTTACATACTGTACATTTCGCAGTAAAAAAATTCTTTTGCTGTTTTTTGTTTGGTGCATTCAGTTGTGAGTTACAGCGTGTTAAAAATGGAAGTGAACA
>NW_024003142.1:0-2618 GCF_014805625.2 Glossina fuscipes
ATAAAGTAGAAGTGAATTCCGCTTAAAAATATATTGTACAAAATTAAAAGAAAGGAAATTAAAAAAAAAACAAAAATTTCATATATATAACTTAATTGCGAAAAATGCCTTCATATTCCTATAGCCAACGATCATTAAAATTGATATTATTATTATTATTATTTTAATTTTAGACTAATAAATTGAATTCTTAGACTAAAAAAAGAGACATTGAGCACTAGCAACACAGGCTTGCTATCGTTTATATCGATAGCAAGCAAGAAAACTACGTTTCATCTTGAGCCAATCTTTTACACGTAAAAATGAGAAAAGTACTAAATTTTCATACTCTGTAGTATTGGATAGGCGCGTTTGTTTTTTCCGTTTTCAAAATACAAACTGAATATTATACGGTGTATATGTTGTATTTTATAAGCAACAAGTAAAAAATGCAGAAAGCAAAAAAATTCGTAGTTTTTGTTACACAGGCGTGTCCTTCAACCGGCTTGGGTCATTTTCAAATAATTTTACAAATTTGTAGGTGATACCTTTTTTCTTTTGGTAACAGGATAATGTTTACTGCAGATACTACTTGTTGCCACAGATATTACATAGTTGGGCAGATGGGCAGACGGATGTGTTTAGGTGCATTCCATTAATTAACTAACGCCAGTTAAGAATGTATACAGTTTATGGGGGTGTTGCTTCTGGGTATTATAAAGTATAATAATATTGGGTAGCCTTGGATAAAATCAATAAAATCGAATAAATGAAACGTAAAGGTAAAGCAGAATCACTTGAACATTTTTGGAAAAAATCTTTCACGTTTCAATTCCACATCACCGCACTATCAGAATAAGAACAATGGAAAGTGTCGTCAACTCAATCAATATTTCAAGAAAACAGTTCAGATGATTTTGTGTGCGTGTGTATGTGTCTTTGTGAGTGCTCGCAATTTGTTTGTGAAAAGAATCTTTCAAACCTAACAAGTAAGAAAATTATATTCGATTGTGGCTTAACCTTTTTTTTCCCATTTTCAGAATAAAAGTGGAAATTTATATAGTGTGTGTGTTGTATTTTGTGAATAACAGACATAAAAAACGGAAAACAAGGGCATTCACCGGTATTGTTGAATAGGCATGTAGGCATTTTGAGTGTGAGCATACAGGGCATACAGCGATCGGCAGACAAACAGACGGACCTGCTCAGGTGCATTCGCAATTCGAAACTGACCGAGGATATATATACTTTATGGGGTTTGTGAAGTTGGTTTCTGCGCGAATATAAAGGCGTTGGACAAAAAATTAAATTTTGGTAAACTATAATATTGGATACACCTGTTCTATTTTTTCCATTTTCCTTCAGGCACTACAACACGGGTGTAATGAGCAAAAGAACAATATTTTATTCGTTTTTACTTGAGACTGTGGGCGTGTCCCTCGATCAACTTCGATTCTATAATCTTAATATCTATTATTTTTAATTTAGAAATTCCAACAACATGACCGCCGGAAGTACGGAGGAAGCTGAACAATTGTTCGCAGAGAAACGAAAAAAACCCGGTTACGGTAATGCCTTCCTCGATAGCTTAAATAAGATGCGAATTAATCGAGAGGTAACTAAATACTAGATACTATGCAGCTATTGTTAGTAGAATTTAACATATAACCATTTGATGCTACAGAATTGCGACTTTGCTTTGGAGGTAGAAGGCGAAACAATATATGCCCATAGGCTGGCCCTTGCAATTGCTTCCTCCTATTTCGCAGCCATGTTTCAAAGTAAGTAGTTTCACAGACTTTTCAAATCGTCTATTAATACAGTGCATCTGAACTGTAGATGATACAAAAGAAAAAGCCACGGGATTAGTTAAATTTGAAGATAATGACGTAACTGCTGTAAAAACCATCGTTGAGTACATCTACTCTGGAGAACTATTACTAACTGAGGAAAACGTTCAATCGATTTGCACAACATCTGACTACTTACAGATCGAATGGGTAAAAAGCGAATGTGTGGAATTTCTTAAACGCAATTTAAACGCAACAAATTGTCTCCAGCTACGAACAATTGCTGGTAAGAGCATAAATTCCTGCTTCTATTCTTAGAGTATAAATATTGCTTTCTTTCAGATAAGCCACCGTTCAAAGAACTCTATGAATGCAGCCACAACTATATTTTAGAAAACTTTGTCGCATTAATCCATAAGAAGGAATGGTTAGAGCAGCCCTTTGAAGTCGTAAGTAAATAACTGAAGCATTAAGCAATTTGTATGCCATGAATTGGGCTTAGTAAAGAAAAGAACGAAAGTTGTATTAATTCTATGCCTCTCTCTTGTAAGAAGAGGATGTTAAGCAATATCTTTGCGGTAAAGCCATACGAACCCAAATTCATTTGAGCGTGCATTAGTGTGAAGATATTTTGTTAAGCAGATAGAATGCATTTTCTTAAATACACTTTGAACGCCCGCTTCATGTCCACCACCTGACTACGCCTTTTTTTGTGTCGATGTACCAGTTTATTGAAATGATGATCAACGCCGAAAAGTATTATAAAAACTTTTGAATGTTGTTTCCTTTAATTATCATTGGTTGTCGTTTAACGAACATTCGTACCTTTGCTCCAGAAAATTAAAAACT
>NW_024003145.1:0-3083 GCF_014805625.2 Glossina fuscipes
ACATATGAGATGTAGGCGAAGACGGCGGTGAAGTACCGCTCGCTACACAACAAGTTAGTAGTTTACAGGCTGGACGAGAACGTGAGTGCTCTAGGCAGCGCCGGTTTTCGATCATTGTTTTAATTTTTTAAAACTTATCGCACAATGTCACGTCATTTTTACTCAATTCAGAAAAACCACCCCTTGTCTGTGTCAAGAGCTTATAAAAGTCAATGTCTCGCTTCCGGAACATGACCAACCTAATCCTTTCGAAAGATCTAAGAGTGCATCTGCAGCATGGCCTTTGATACCTGCACACTTTGCTCACAAAACCAACAAGTAATGATTCGCCCAGAAGCAGGGCTTACTTTGATTCGACATAAGGTAAATAAACACTATATGTCAGAAAGCAGTAAACAAAACAGAGTTTGTGAAGAAAGAAAAAACAAAAAAGTTGGTCGCATATTCAAAAATGACCTCTTAAGTTAGCACGCAAACTTCACATTATTAAAAACAGAGTATACAAAAACTGTAAACTCCGTAAAGCAAGACAGATGTTTGGAAGCAACAACTCGCAAATACATAGAAGACGCTTTTTGAAGAGAGTCCTTATGCTGATAGCAATTGCAAAATGATATCAACACAAAAAGTTCTATATAAAAAGTAAAGAATACGACCACAGAACAAGCGCGAAATTGCCAAACCTTAAAGGTATATTATGCGACAATATACTATTTTCCAAATTTTCTGACGAAATCCTAAATAAAATTTTTTTTTCAATTATCAGCTAAAACCTCAGGTGTCCATTTCATCAATTTTGCGGACCGAATGTGTATTCATAGAAATCTCGCCAGATCGAATGTGAAAGCAACATGAAAATATTCCATATGTTCTGACGTTACAACAGGAATAATAAATCTACTAAACCACATCCATCGGTGCTCATGAAAACTCTCTGCGTAGATGCCTCGCTATATACGCACTCCCCATGCGTGCACCCACTTATATTTCATGGCCTCTTGCTGCAGTTTGTAGTCTCACATGTTTCGCACAAAACATTTAACTATGAAGCTAATTGCTATGAAAGAAATGTTCATCTTCTTGTGTTGTTTGCCCTATGTCTATAGTCAACTCTCCATAATGCTTGCCCGTGCAGAGGATTTCCTACATTATATATGCACTGGAGTTAAAACTCTCAAATAAGCAAAGTAAAACCTAAAAGAAGATTCTTTTTTTTTCTGTTATGCTTGAACTGAGTGCGTCGACAATGATAATGTTTTCTAAGAGAATAACATTTTTTATACGACACATATGTGAAATGGATTCAGAGGAAACCAATATTTTGGCACTGCTGATGTTTTACATACACTAGAGGGACACGGTTTCTTTAAAACAAAAGTTTTAAAAAAAACTTCAAGAAGAAGCAAAATTGTTTTTTTTTTTTAATTTTGCAATACATCCGTGATGCGGATGAAACTCCATTAAAACCGTCAGCATGGGTCAGAAACGAACTCGATTGTTCTCGAACTACTTTAAAGTATTATTATTATTATTATTATAATTTTAGACTAATGAAATAAATTCTTAGACTAAAAAAAAGGCATTGAGCACTAGCAACACAGGCTATCGGCTCTAATTTAAATAAATGTATATTGGATAATGAACTTAGTAGTATTAAAAAAGTAATGTATTGAATTGATATTCTGTTCTGAAGCTGATTGTAGAATGCCCAAAGGGTTAATTATTCCAAATGCAATACTTCCAGCCAAGCAAAAGTTAACGCAGTCGCAGAGAATGTGCTTTATGGTAAGAATTTGTCCACAACTGCAGATTGGGGAGGAAGACTTCTTCAAGATCCATTGGTCAGTTGCAATTGTATGACCAAGGCGAATACTCGAAAATTTTTGGATCTTCATTTTCTCAACATTAGTTGGACATAAAGGTGGACTTAATTGAGGGTTAATGGAAGACTAATGTTGATGATGGTATTGTAAATTTTCTTCTGCAATTTTCTCTTTAACTTTTCTTCCAATGTAACTTTGAAGATCCAACTTTTCGATGACATCATCCATAATTAGAGGAGCAGAAGCAGCATCCTTTGCCGCTCGATCAGCCTGCTCATTTCCGAGTAAACCAATGTTACTTGGTACCCATAACATTTTAATTTTTCCGTCGGGTGTAGTAATTATATTCCTTAATTTGTTGATGGTGCTCCACCTCGAAGTCGAGGGATCCCGAATAGCTTGCAATACAGACAAACTGTCGGTAACAATGACGGTATTGAGTTTGTTTTTATGGGCAAGCGTGAAGCACAGCTCTGGCTTCGGTTGTGAAAGTTGAAGTACTTTCGTGGTTGAGAAGAACTCGTCTTGTAGCATCAACCACGGCACAAGCAGGAGGCAGACCAGAAGATTTTGAACCGTCTGAGTACAAAAGATTCCAACCAGTATTGTCCAATACTTGGGTTTTCTCAGGTATTAGATTCCTGAAGACGTAATTTGGAGTATCTTCTTTCTTGTGCATAGACAGTGAGATGTCAAAAGAGCAGTCTTTCAAAATCCAGGGAGGTTTAACACCAAAAAAGCGGGAAATTTTTAAGGGAATGTTCAATTCCTTTGCGATGCACAAACAATGGTCAATTGCAGATGGTGACTTTGGAATTTTCTTCGCAATAATAATCTTTCTCACGTCATCACCGAGAATGGATTTGCTTGAATTAAGAAGCTTGGGGACTATTTTAGCTTTTAACTCATAAAGTCTATTTTCTAAAGTTGCGAGAACAGTTTCAATTATAATATTATTTATGGGCGTCGTGCAAAAAGCATAACAACTTGCTCTCACGGCTTGGTGATAGACCGGTTTAATTATAATAAGATAATATAATTTCTTTTTACTAGACTTAGACGCGGTCTTAGACTAGATGCGGTCTAGACCAGGTGTCCTCCGCTTCAAATTGGAGAGACAACTTTCGAGTTCTAAGGTGGATATGCAATTTTCCAGGAACATAGCACATCTATCAATACTATTTGAAAGCGATATTGGAGTCCTCTTATTTTTGATGAAAGCACTGGAGAAGTTGCTGTCAGAGGAGTATTCGCACCACA
>NW_024003146.1:0-4311 GCF_014805625.2 Glossina fuscipes
CTGAAAACTAATGCATTATTTTTATTATTATTTATGC
This sequence comes from Glossina fuscipes, assembly GCF_014805625.2. Taxonomy (NCBI): domain Eukaryota; kingdom Metazoa; phylum Arthropoda; class Insecta; order Diptera; family Glossinidae; genus Glossina; species Glossina fuscipes. The sequence continues at coordinate 38 of NW_024003146.1, forward strand.
ACTATATCTTATTTCATTAAAACATATGCTTTCTGAAATCTATCGCGTTTTTGACAACAAAGATTTCTTCAAAATTTATGGCGGCTTTAAGGGTGTGATATTTCCCGTAATGAAAACCTGAAAACTTATGAAATAATATTTATTATTATTTATGCATTATGTCTTATTTCATTAAAACATATGCTTTCTGAAATCTATCGCGTTTTTGACAACAAAGATTTCTTCAAAATTTGTGGCAGCTTTAAGGGTCTGAAATTTCGCGTAATAAAGTCCTGAAAACTAATGCATTATTTTTATTATTATTTATACACTATATCTTATTCCATTGACGCTTACGTTTTCTGAAATCTATCGCGTTTTTGGCAACAAAGTTTTCTTCAAAATTGTGGCGGCTTTAAGGGTGTGATATTTCCCGTAATGAAAACCTGAAAACTTATGAAATTATTTTTATTATTATTTCTGCACTTTGTCTTACTTCATTGAAACTTATGTTATCTGAAATCTATCGCGTTTTTGACAAGAAAGTTTTCTTCAAAACTTGTGGCAGCGTTAAGAGTCTGAAATTTCGCGTATTAAGATCCTGAAAACTAATGCATTATTTTTATTATTATTTATGCACTATATCTTATTTCATTAAAACATTTGTTTTCTGAAATCTATCGCGTTTTTGACAACAACGTTTTCTTCACAATTTGTGGCGGCTTTACGAGTCTGAAATTTCGCGTAATAAAATCCTAAAAACGAATGCATTATTTTTATTATTATTTATACACTATATCTTATTCCATTGACACATACGTTTTCGGATATTTACCGCGTTTTTGACAACAAAGTTTTCTTCAAACTTGTGGCGGCGTTAAGAGTCTGAAATTTCGCCTACTAAGATCCTGAAAACTAATTCATTATTTTTATTATTATTTATACACTATATCTTATTCCATTGACACATACGTTTTCTGAAATCTATCGCGTTTTTGGCAACAAAGTTTTCTTCAAAATTTGTGGCGGCTTTAAGGGTGTGATATTTCCCGTAATGAAAACTTGGAAACTTATGAAATTATTTTTATTATTATTTCTGTACTTTGTCTTACTTCATTGAAACATATGTTATCTGAAATCTATCGCGTTTTTGACAAGAAAGTTTTCTTCAAAACTTGTGGCAGCGTTAAGAGTCTGAAATTTCGCGTACTAAGATCCTGAAAACTAATGCATTATTTCTATTATTATTTCTGCACTATGTCTTATTCCATTGACACATAGGTTTTTTGTTATCTACCGCATTTTTGACAATAAAGTTTTCTTCAATATTTGTGTCGGCTTTAAGGGTGTGATATTTCGCGTACTAAGATCCTGAAAACTAATGCATTATTTCTATTATTATTTCTGCACTATGTCTTATTCCATTGACACATACGTTTTTTGTTATCTACCGCATTTTTGACAATAAAGTTTTCTTCAATATTTGTGTCGGCTTTTAGGGTGTGATATTTCGCGTAATAAAATGCTGAAAACTAATGCTTTATTTCTATTATTATTTATGCACTATATCTTATTGCATTAAAACATATGCTTTCTGAAATCTATCGCGTTTTTGGCAACAACGTTTTCTTCACAATTTGTGGCGGCTTTAAGGGACTGAAATTTCGCGTACTAAGATCCTGAAAACTAATGCATTATTTCTATTATTATTTCTGCACTATGTCTTATTCCATTGACACATACGTTTTTTGTTATCTACCGCATTTTTGACAATAAAGTTTTCTTCAATATTTGTGTCGGCTTTAAGGGTGTGATATTTCGCGTAATAAAATGCTGAAAACTAATGCTTTATTTCTATTATTATTTATGCACTATATCTTATTGCATTAAAGCATATGCTTTCTGAAATCTATCGCGTTTTTGGCAACAACGTTTTCTTTAAAATTTGTAGCTGCTTTAAGTGTCTGAAATTTCACGTACTAAGATCCTGAAAACTAATGCATTATTTTTATTATTATTTAAACATTATAACTTATTCCATTGACACATACGTTTTTTGTTATCTACCGCATTTTTGACAACAAAGTTTTCTTCAAAATTTGTGGCGGCTTTGAGGGTGTGATATTTCCCGTAATGAAAACACGAAAACTTATGAAATAATATTTATTATTGTTTATGCATTATAGCTTATTTCATTGACACATATGTTGTCTGAATTCTACCGCGTTTTTGACAACAACGTTTTCTTCACAATTTGTGGCGGCCTTAAGAGTCTGAAATTTCGCGTAATAAATCCTAAAAACTAATGGATTATTTTAATTATTATTTATACTGTATCTTATTCCATTGACACATACGTGTTGTGATATCTACCGCGTTTTTGGCAACATCGTTTTCTTTAAAATTTGTGGCGGCTTTAAGGGTCTGAAATTTCGCATAATAAAATCCTGAAAGCTAATGCATTATTTCTATTATTATTTATGCACTATATCTTATTGCATTAAAACATATGCTTTCTGAAATCTATCGCGTTTTTGGCAACAACGTTTTCTTCACAATTTGTGGCGGCGTTAAGAGTCTGAAATTTCGCGTAATAAAATCCTGAAAACTAACGCATTATTTTTATTATTATTTATACACTATACCTTATTCCATTGACACATACGTGTTGTGATATCTACCGCGTTTTTGGCAACATCGTTTTTTTTAAAATTTGTGGCGGCTTTAAGGGTCTGAAATTTCGCATAATAAAATCCTGAAAGCTAATGCATTATTTCTATTATTATTTATGCACTATATCTTATTGCATTAAAACATATGCTTTCTGAAATCTATCGCGTTTTTGGCAACAACGTTTTCTTCACAATTTGTGGCGGCGTTAAGAGTCTGAAATTTCGCGTAATAAAATCCTAAAAACGAATGCATTATTTTTATTATTATTTATACACTATATCTTATTCCATTGACACATACGATTTTTGTTATCTACCGCGTTTTTGGCAACATCGTTTTCTTTAAAATTTGTGGCGGCTTTAAGGGTCTGAAATTTCGCGTAATAAAATCCTGAAAACTAATGCATTATTTCTATTATTATTTATGCACTATATCTTATTGCATTAAAACATATGCTTTCTGAAATCTATCGCGTTTTTGGCAACAACGTTTTCTTTAAAATTTGTAGCTGCTTTAAGGGTCTGAAATTTCGCGTACTAAGATTCTGAAAACTAATGCATTATTTTTATTATTATTTAAACACTATAACTTAATCCATTGACACATACGTTTTTTGTTATCTACCACATTTTTGACAACAAAGTTTTCTTCAAAATTTGTGGCGGCTTTAAAGGTGTGATATATCCCGTAATGAAAATCTGAAAACTACGCATTTTTTTTATTATTATTTCTGCACTATGTCTTATATCTTTGAAACATATGTTTTTTGTTATCTACCGCATTTTTGACAACAAAGTTTTCTTCAACATTCGTGGCGGCTTTAAGGGTGTGATATTTCCCGTAATAAAAACCTGAAAACTAATGCATTATTTTTATTATTATTTATGCACTATATCTTATTTCATTAAAACATATGCTTTCTGAAATCTATCGCGTTTTTGGCAACAACGTTTTCTTTAAAATTTGTAGTTGCTTTAAGGGTCTGAAATTTCGCGTACTAAGATTCTGAAAACTAATGCATTATTTTTATTATTATTTAAACACTATAACTTAATCCATTGACACATACGTTTTTTGTTATCTACCACATTTTTGACAACAAAGTTTTCTTCAAAATTTGTGGCGGCTTTAAGGGTGTGATATATCCCGTAAAGAAAATCTGAAAACTAACGCATTATTTTTATTATTATTTATGCACTATGTCTTATTTCTTTGAAACATATGTTTTTTGTTATCTACCGCATTTTTGACAACAAAGTTTTCTTCTAAATTTGTGGCGGCTTTAAGGGTGTGATACTTCCCGTAATAAAAACCTGAAAACTAATGCATTATTTTTATTATTATTTATGCACTATATCTTATTTCATTAAAACATATGCTTTCTGAAATCTATCGCGTTTTTGACAACAAAGATTTCTTCAAAATTTATGGCGGCTTTAAGGGTGTGATATTTCCCGTAATGAAAACCTGAAAACTTATGAAATAATATTTATTATTATTTATGCATTATGTCTTATTTCATTAAAACATATGCTTTCTGAAATCTATCGCGTTTTTGACAACAAAGATTTCTTCAAAATTTGTGGCAGCTTTAAGGGTCTGAAATTTCGCGTAATAAAGTC
>NW_024003147.1:0-1828 GCF_014805625.2 Glossina fuscipes
TAAAACCTCAAAAAAGTGGCAAAAATAAAATGTAGCTATTTGTAACTTTGTGTAGGCATGACTGATTACTCCCATTTTTGTATGTAAAAAGTAGAGTGTTTCGTAAAGTAAATGTGGAAAATTTTACCCTTCTAACTTTTATAATTTCTTAAGAACGAGCAAAAATCCAAAATTTTTGTTAAGAAAAAAGAACTTGCGTTCAATTTACGCTACACTGCGATATTCTGTTCTATCCAATATGGCCCACTTTCAATACCAACCAGCGTGCAAAAACTTATAATGTTTCCACCAAATTTGAAGTCGATATCTTGATTTTTGCGAACAGGGCAGTGTCAACAACAAACACCACACAGACGGACAACAGACATGAATTAATCAATTTAGAATTTCACGCTAATCAACAATACACTTTGAGGGCTATTTTTGCCCGAACGTGGTGCTGGGGTAGCTCAGCAGTGCCAGGTTGCCTTCACGAGAAATTTATACACGGTATTTCAAGTTCTTTATAATATTCATCAATTTATTATTTCATATTTCACTTCGACTTAAAAATTATTTCCGCATTTCTAGTTTAAAAGCCTAACGAGACGTCTGGTCTCTCGCGACCCTCGCAATCGACTCACCTAACCTACTTTATCCTAACTTAACTAGACCTCGGTTTAAAGCTAATTCTACGTAACTAACTATCATTTCTCTTTCCTTAACTTATACTTCTCTTAGCCTAATCCTAGCTTACTCCTAGTCTAACTTATTCTAAAAGGGCCCTCTTATCCTACCTTAACTCTATCTCTCTTATTCTGCTTGGTGCTCTTATGCTAACTTACAGTAACCTAGCCTAACTTAACTCTTGCACCCCCGCCTCAGAGACGGAGAACCTGTCAGGCCAAAACGAGGGAGCAACATTGGCTCCTCAGAATACAGTAGAAATAATTATCTTTATTTACATTTTGTTACGAACGTTAAATTTATATAAAGATTGTAAAAAACTAAACTACAAGCTTGAAATTAGTCCGCTTTCTATATTGTCTATAAATGTCCAGTAGATTACCAATTCTAGCTCTTCGAAATCTGTTGCGTTCGCTCAAACGATTTGAGTCAGCTTTTACTTTGCTGGTTAAGGTAATGACAGTTTTATTTTGAAATATATACAATTTCTTCGGTATCGGGTACTAACAATTTACAGAGTCTTTGTCGAAAATGTTTAGCTTTCAGGTACATTATCTAAGCATCTGTCATTTTCCGATTTGGAACCTGTAAATTAGCCAAACAGTAACTAGAGTCCAATTTGTTAAGGCTTACTTTCATAAATATATCCTAACAAATTTATTCTAATTCTGGGATATTTTTCTGTGTCAAGCTCACCAGAACAAGAGTACCGACATCGCTCAGCTATGTGTACCCCGTAATTTTCCCATAAGGTAACCAATCAGTACCCCTGTCTTGAAATTAAGGGAAGTATATCTCGAGGTGTTCTTTTCTTGGTAAGCTTAGATACAAATACCTTATATTTACTAAATAAGGAAGGCATAAACTTATGGAAATTACGTCACACGAATTATGTGAATATCGATGTTATGACAGCACGAGATTCGAAAAGGTTTTTTCCAAAAAGTGCTTTATATTCGCTCGCTTTTACAATCTTATGAAATCAATTTTGTTACCATAATGACTCTAGCTTTGAATTATCGAACAGTGTGCGCTTCAATTTTATATTTCTTTCGAAATATTTGCAGTTGCAGATTGTTATATCAATTTTTTTGCAATGCTGTCATAATAACTAGTCCACAATTATCGATTACTTGGCATACGTGTCATGAATGTCATATAT
>NW_024003148.1:0-2663 GCF_014805625.2 Glossina fuscipes
ACAGTTTAAATTTTGTCCATTTAACTAAAGTTATTTTCTGGTTTATCTGCATTTTTGTATCTACCACATGGCTTTCATTAGCAGGAAAAGCCAGATTTTTCCTTGCTTCATATATTTTGATGCATATATATTGTAGATTTTGTAGTGCTTATGTAGGATTGTCTTCTCACCTCCAGCGTATCCAGTAACATATTTAAATCCATAAGAACGAAAGTCATGTTAATATAAGAAAACAAAATGTAAATGTACGCAAATAAAGTATAAGAACATCGTTTAAATTTGAAATCACTTTTAGTAGCAACACTTATATTACTTATTGAATTAAAGGAAGAAGGGTCTTCTTTTTTTCATTTTTTCTATCGCAAGGAAAATTTTTCATGTTTTCCGTACCGTTTCTCTAAATTACGTTTTGGTATAAAAAAATTTTGCCAAATTTTTGCCTTTTAATCTAATGACTTGGAAAACTACTTGCGTGCATCCATATAATGGAAATAAAAAGAAAAAAAGTTTAGTGATATTTTGTTCTCTCGTCACAACAACAACTATCTTGCCAGTTGGCTATCATAAGGAAGCGATTACTACAAAGAGCTTTAGACAAGTACATCCGTCACCACACACAGTCTGATAGTGTAACCCCTGCAAACGTATATACCAACAAGAGAAATGTGCCACAGAGCCATATCTATCAACAAGGAACTCAGCAACATCAACACAAGGGGCAGCAGCAGCAATAAAAGCAATAATAAGAACAAAAGCAACGACACACGAACAACGGAAACCCTAACAACACAGTAAGATGGTGGTATGGCGTTGAGAGCGGTAACACGAAAACTCGATCGGGTTGTATTAAAATGCTCTTAAGATGGTAAATGTTGGCATTATTGCGAGCTCTCATCTACATCACAGGTACACCTAAATTTCGTTCGTAAGTATTATATTTAGTTTAATAGAAATCCCAAATGGATGCACGATCGATTCAGTTTTATGCTTAGACGCATAGTTTCAAGTTCGCGAGGATGACTTGGTGTTTTGTCCCAAAGTAGAAGTGCTTTAAAATCTAAATTCTGTTTTTTTGATAAGTTTCAACTTCAGGAACAAAAAAATTCCGGAACCAGTCACAAAAAATCCGCGAATAAAGAAATTTATAGCCGCGAATATGGGAATTGGGTCGCACTTTTTTAGTCCGCGAATAGTGAAACCGCGAATAAAGGAAGAGCGAATAAGGAGTTTGCAACGTCCGCGAACAAAGCTCAGGGAGGGTGTGCCTCCAGCCCGCTTTCGCCACGAGCGTCATAATAACGGCATGCCGTTATATGACATCGCATGATTTTACTGTTTCTCTGCATAATAGCGGCTAGCCGTTAGATATGCAAAAGAGAATAGAGAGAGAAAAATAATGCGAAGCAATTCGGTGGTGGTTTTTCTTGTTTGCTGATCGTTTTAAGGAGTCGAGCTTTAACTACCCAAGCAAACGGTTGCAATGAAAATAATCGTTTAAAAAGAAATATGTATATATATGAACAAATGCGTGGATTCTTGCAACAATAAAAGGAAAAAATGTTTTTGCATAAATTCCCATAGTTATGGAAAAATAGAATTAATTAATTGTCTGATATTAAATAAACCTTTGTGTGGTTTTGCTTTGCCGGAAAATAGATTTGCATAAAAATGGCGGAGGTGTGGAAGTCAAAGAAGGTGCATGAAAATAAGAAAAATACTTTTGTTTTTGAAGTGAAGCTTGCAAGATCTCAAGAAAATGAAGTAACAAAGTACCTGTATTCTAAAAAAATATAGAATTCGAAGCCGTAAAGGTTTGTCCGTTTTTTTTGAAAACAAAATTTTTTCGTGAACAAAAAGATATAATCTTATAAACGGGTATTAAGCCCGAACATATAATATTACTTGTGACAGAGCCGATAGCCTGTGTTGCTAGTGCTCAATGTCTCTTTTTTTAGTCTAAGAATTCAATTCATTAGTCTAAAATTAAAATAATAATAATAATACTTGTGACAAAAAGTCTAAAAAAGAAATAAACTAAAGAAAGGAGTCGTGAAAGAAAAAAAAAAGAACTGGACTTTGATATGCTCTTCAGTTGATTTAAAAATTATTCACCAAAAAAAAAGCAAAAGAAAAGAAAAGAAAAAAAAATAAAGCTAAATTTTACTTTAACCATTTAAATATTTTTAAAATATGTACGCAAACATTGTGGAAATTGTTGCTCCAAATTTATAGTCGAATATTATTATGACTTTTATGTCGAACGGTGCAATTCTTTTGTCATAATAGAATAATGTACAACAACAAGAAAGGAGAGAGAACAAGGTAAGGACACCATGGACAGATACCGATGGACCAAGACATGTTACAAGCTTTTATTGTATAGTAAATAGCGCTTTTATGCTTTTACACTCATTGTATACTGATGTTATCAAATGTTAGTAAACCATAGAAATGTTTTCCGACCCTATAAGCATAAATTTGTCTGAAAAATATATTGAAGTGGTAGTTTGAATTTTAAGAGATTTTCTTAAAGAATAAAGTTCGGTCTGAGGATCCGTCGTATGTCTTACATAAGAAAGTTGGAGTTGAATGTACCCTTCATAACTACAAACTGTTGTCCAATGCCGAGTTAAAAAAAGATGCATGTTTGTTGGTCTGCCTCT
>NW_024003149.1:0-3558 GCF_014805625.2 Glossina fuscipes
TATTGTTCCTTGGGCACGGCATCGCAAAGTTACCAGAAAGATGCGAGTTTGTAGAAAATTATGGAAAATATTTTGATTAATATATATTCTAACAACTTTTTTCAACAAATGTCATTTTCAAGACTCGTCCACATTACTTGGTGAGATAAACTTTAATGTCCCTAAGCGCTTCTCTAGGCACTTTATGTTCATTAAACTTAATGTAAATATAATTATGGACTATTTAACCCGCTCAGAGTTGTTTGCAGAAACTTAAATGATGTCTATTACTCAATCTCAATGTCGGATTCTTTAAAGCCTATAATTCTACTTATACTTGAAACTCAACTAAACAAAAAACAGTCGAGTTCAATTGGCACTTAAAGCAAAACTTATATTAATCAATATTTAAACTTAATATAAGCACAATACAACAAATAAAAAGGAAAAAAAGAAAAAAGAGCATGTACACAACCAGTATAGAGCCACACCCACAACCGGTACAGGACCAAATTGCAAGTGAACCCGTAAGCCATCGCAAACATGCATAAGCTTGGCAAACGATAATATACAATTAATTTTCGACTCATAACCACTTTTCAATGTTAAAATTTAGTTCAAGTACGACATAGGCAAATCACGCGTATTAAGCAATATTCCAATGGACTTTAAAGTGCCCGTTAATGAGAATAAGTGATAGACGTCATTTGGGTTCTTGCAAACAACTCTGAGCGGGTTAAACAGTTCGTAATTATATTTGCATTGACTAAGCTTTATCAAGATAAAGTGCCTAGAGAATCAGTTAGGGACATTAAAGCCTATCTCACGAAGTAATGCGGGCGAGTCAATTGTACCATTTATTAATTGATTACGAAGGAAACCCCAAGAACAAATCTACGTTTCTCCAGTGACGGTAAGGATAACAGAAGCAACCTATTTTTATAGGGTAGAGGGGCAATCGGGTCCCAACCCAAATTCCTAAGGGCAAACAGCAACAATTGCTTTTGAACAGATTAAATTGAATCCACATAGCACCTATATGAAGGAGACCACACAACAGAGTCATACTCAAGTATAGGTCTAACTAAACACATGTAAAGCCTTTTCGTAATTTAAGGATCATCAAGCTCTTTGGACCACCTCTTTATAAAACCAAGCGCGGACCTAGCTTTGCTTAACGAGAGCTCAATATGCAAATTGAAACGTAATCTATAATCAAATAGAACGTCTAAATCTGTGAACGAATCGACGTCTTCCAACTTTTGCGAATCAATGAAATATTAACTACTGAACGACTTCCTTCTTGAGAAAGAAAGCTTCTAACATTTATTTAGATTTAGGTTCAGAAGATTGAAAGAGCACCATGCAATCAAATTATTCAAATCAGTTTGAAGATGATGTGATTGCGATTCTAGAGAAAAGGAAGAAAACAGTTTCACATCATCAGCATAAATAAAATGGGTCCTGAGTGGCTACCTTGAGATACGCCAGACGTCACGGGGAGTTCTTCCGAAGTAATGAGGTTAAATAAAACCCTGAATGATCTACCATGCAGATAAGAGCTTAACCATTCCATTAAGAAGAAAGGTAAGCCAGGGGCTTGGAGTTTAAAGATAAGTAGTCTATGGTTAACCAAATGAAACGCTTTGCTTAAATCAGTGTATATAACATCTGTGCGAGAGCCATTAGAAAAAGCTTTGAAAACATGACAAGTAAACTCTAACAAGTTGGTGACTGTAGATCCTCCCTTTCGAAAACCATGTTGGAGAGGAGCAATATACGATTTCATGGAAAAGGCTATATGCTGAGCCACAATTCGCTCAAACAGTTTAGGCAAGACACTCAACTTGGTAATGCCTCTGTAGTTCTGTACAAGTTGCCTACTACCACTTTTGTGAATAGGAATAAGGAAACAAGTCTTCCAACACAAAGGGAAAACACCTGAATTCAAGGACTTGTTGAAAATCTTTGAGATAACACCACATAGCTTGCCAGCACAAGATATAAGTAAACATGAAGGAATTCCATCAGGTCCAGGCGAACAATTATATTTAAGATAACTCAAACCTACAAAAACGTCCTTTTCAGATGTAACAAAATTAGGAATTGAACTTAAATTGGAAATCGGATATGGATAGTTTGCTGATAAATCAAAATTGGCAGTTGAAAAGTTCTGTCGGAAGTATTCCCCAAGGAGATTTGAGGTTTCAAAATCATCCGAGGACTCGGAGCCATTAAAAGACACATGCGGGGGATTTATGGAAATTTTCCTTTTTGAGTTAACAAATTTAAAAAAGTAATTAGGATTAGGAAACAAGGAGGATTTAACAAACTGAAGGTATCTGCAATAGTATTGGCGGTTGACGGAGTTAAATCTATGCCTCGCCACCGAGTAAGCGATATAGTAGAGCGCAGAACCACTTTTCGAAAATTTTTTGAAAAGCTTGTTGTTGTATTCTTGTAATATTTAATTGTTTTATTAAACCACGGGGGACACTTACATCGACGACCAGACTGCTTGATCGGAACGGATGCAGCAATAGCTTGATTTAATATATTGTAGAAAGACGACAGTAAGCTATCAATACTTCTCACTGAGAAATCAAGCACAATATGAGAAAGATGTGATTTTAGCATAGAAACATTGATTTGGAAATCATAAAATTTATATGAAAAATTTGAATTTAGAACGTTATAGAATATCAACGAACCAACATGGTTGTAATAAAAGGAAATACCCAATGCTGGATAATATGGATCCTCAGGTAAACTAAACGGAATACAAGGATTAACACAAATCTCAGGAAAATTGGCGAAGCAAAGATCAAGCAATCTACCATTGCAATTAGGGGAACCATTGTATTGAACAAAATTATGATCAGATAATTCATTAAAGAACAGAACGGTTCTACCAGATGTTGAGGTAGGAATAAAACAGCCAGAACTATCACTGTAACACCAAATGGCTTGAGGCAAATTGAAGTCACCCAACGCAATGACTATATCGGTAGGTTTAAATTTGCTTGGCCACTTCACAAATGAGGACGGCCTGTTTCATATACACAGAGATATCCGAATTTGGGGGAATATAGGAGCAGGTCACAAATAAATGTTTATTAGGAAATTTCACTCGAATGGCAATAAATTCAACGTCGGGAGTAGTTGGAAATTCAAGTGAATAGGAGGGAACTGCCGAAGAAATGGCAATTAAAACACCACCACCATTGCGATACAATCGATCATTTCTGAAAACTTGAAACGAATTATGGAAAAGTTCCGACGAATGTAGATCCGGCTTTAACCATGTTTCAGTAAAGACCAGACAGGAAAACTCCGTGCTCATTGAATTTAGGAAGTTAGAACGAATTTTTGAATTTAGGCCCCTAACGTTTTGATAAATGAGGGAAAATGAGCCTGAAGAAATATTTAGTTTCTTGAGGAGGAAAGAGCTACTGCATTACCATTACGGGGTCGATCCCGAGGGATAAATTCCTTAATTGAGGATCCAACAGGCCACAATGGTTTATTTAATATCAAATCCATATTTTCAGTCGGTATTAGAATTTTAAAAGATGAGAT
>NW_024003150.1:0-205 GCF_014805625.2 Glossina fuscipes
TTTTTGTAACAGAAATGATTTCAATATCAGAGGTAGCTGAGTTGAGAAAGTCCTCTTCCTTAATTGAAGGTGGAATGTTTTTTACGATCCCCAATTTTTCTATGCAAATTCTAGGGATGTAGGCCTTGCAAGACTTTGGACCAAAATCATTGTTTATTATAAAGTTGTTGGTATCAACCGCATTAGCAAAGCCAAGTTTGGCTTT
>NW_024003150.1:305-1902 GCF_014805625.2 Glossina fuscipes
TTGCTGATGGTTTTGATATTAATCAAACCATCCAATTTGAGATCTTTAATGGGTTCGAAAAAAACAAGTCTGAGTTAAGGCGAAAAGGCTTATCTAGGATATTGGTACATACTTCAATGAAGACGTAGCACTCACCGGTCACGTCATCACTATAACGATTTGGACTAGTTGGGTCGGGGTTCTTTTCTTTTATGGGACTACGATTATTATTGTTATTCTCAAAACTGCCTTTATTGGGAGGTTTGTTTTTAGAAGGATTGATCGGACACTTCAAGGAGGTGGTATTGACATCCTCAGTTAAGTCTTTTACGGATGAATTATTGTTAACGGTGATGATAATTTTGAGATTTTCGTTCTGGGTTGCGATTTTTCTCTTAAATGAACCCTTGCTATGCGTGGTCAAACAAAATCTTCGAAATCATCATCGTTTGATAACATGCTAACCCCCTTGAGGGGCGGGCGACTTTTAGGTTTCGTGCTAGATTAAAGGCAAAAGAAAAGGATCAACTGACCTACCGAGAACAGAAGGGATATGGGAATCAGCAGTTTTTGGTGAAACCGACAGAGACAGAGAGGAACAAAGCCTTGTAAGCTAAGAAGTATTACGAATATGACATAAATCGCCGCCACTTGATATCCAATGTGCAGGTGAGATGACGAAGTGAGTCTTGTCGGGATGAGGTTGAAGACAGCAGGTGGTGCTGCGGACTATGCGGAGAAGCACAAGGACGTCGAAGCTTTTGTTGATTTTGTTTAAATGCCGCAATTTCACTATATATGTTTCCACTAGTTCAATAGTTTCCAGAAGCAAAAGTTTATGAAAGAAAAGAGAACATTTTTCTTTGTAATTTTCTGCACGGAAAAAAGAAACGTCTTGTTTCATGCAAAGTTGCTAGGTTTTTGTGTGGCAATACTTACGTTGACCTGCCAGACACCTGTTTATACTATATATATGTGTATATACTATATATATATGTATATATATATATCTTAATGTGTATTTCGAATATGAGAACTGTGTTTTAAGAGCTTTAAGAATTCGAACTTCTTGAAAATTTAGTATGAGTTTTGTTTACTTAAACACATCGCAACAACAACAAATTGTAATTGTTTTTATCTACATACCTTGTAATTTTTATACTCTTCGCACTGAATGTTGAAATTATGATCCTAAACAAGTTCTCTTCCTTTTTTAATAAGGATAGACTTCTTAAATAGCGATTTTTCTCTAAGTTTTCCCATAAAAGGTGAAAGGTCGCTCAGTCCTTATTAAACCAATCCTCAAAAGCCCACGCGAAATTTTTCTATCATTTTAACGCTGTCACGGTTTTAACTACAACTTCAGAAACCGTGTTAATCTTTAAAAACGGTAACTTTAGAGGTGGGATTGCAGATTAAGTGCGAAATAAAAAACACACAGACACCGAGTACATTGACAGCATTGAAAATGCATGAATAGAATACAAGGTTTTTAAGTATTTCAGACAAAACAAGAAATCGCTCAAGGTTTGCTAGGCGTTGCCAGGATTAGCATGTCATAATTTATATTAAGTTTAAAAGTTGTGTCTCAGCTTTTTGTTTTAATGTTGCCTAGTTT
>NW_024003151.1:0-1894 GCF_014805625.2 Glossina fuscipes
GTTTCCACGCCTATTAACTTCTCTGGATGTTCTCTCTCAGGAGATTTCTTTAGCTCTACTGGCGTTGAAAGTTTAGAGTCAAGTTTATCAAGTGGTTTGTCTGTTTTTTCTACCACAACGTCTACATGGTCAGTTTGTAAGGCATCTGTTGTTTCCACACCTAATAACTTATCTGGATGTTCTTTCGATGGAAGTTTCTTTGGCTCTACTGGCGATGAAAGTTTAGGATCAAGTTTGCCAAATGATGTCGCCTTAAAAATGTCTGAATGGTCAGGTGGAAAAGTATCCGTCGTTTCCACACTTATTAATTTATCTGGATATTCTTTCTCAGGAGATTTCTTTAGCTTTACTGGCCATGAAAGTTTAGGGTCAAGTTTATCAAGTGGTTTGTCTGGTTTTTGTACCACAACGTCCACATGGTCAGTTTGTAAGGCTTCTGTTATTTCCATGCCTATTAACTTATCCGGATGTTCCTTCTCAGGTGATTTCTTTGGCCGTACTGGCGATGAAAGTTTAGAGTCAAGTTTATCAAGTTGTTTTTCTGGTTTGTCTACCACAATGTCTGCATAGTCAGGTGGTAAAGCATCTGTCTTTTTCACATCTAATATCTTATCTAGATGTTCTGTCGTAGGAGATTTCCTTGGTTGTACTGGCGATATAAGTTTAGAGTCAAGTTTATCAAGTGGTTTGTCGGGTTTTTCTAAAATAACATCCACATGGTCAGTTGGTAAAGAGTCCCTCATTACCACACCCATTAACTCATCTGGATGTTCTTTCGCAGGAGATTTCCTTGGCTGTGCGCGCGGTGGAAGCTTAAAATCAGATTTTTCAAGTGGTTTGTCTGGATTTTCTACAACAACGTGTGCATGGTCAGTTGGTAATGCATCTGTCATTTCCATATCTGTTAATTTATCAGGATGTTCTTTCGCTGGAGGTTTCTTTGGCTCTGCTTGCGGTGGAAGTTCGGAATCAAGTTTTTCAAGTGATTTCTCTGGTTTTCTTAAAACAACGTCTGCATGGTCAGTTAGTAATGCATCTGTCTTTTCCACATTTATTAACTTATCTGGATGTTCTTTCTTAGGTGATTTCATTGGCTCTGCGCGCGGTGAAAGTTTAGAGTCAAGTTTATCAAGTGGTTTGTCTGTTTTTTCTATCACAACGTCTGCGTGGTCAGTTTGGAAGGCATCTGTCGTTTCCACACCTAATAACTTATCTGTATGTTCTTCCTTAGGAGGTTTCTTCAGCTCTACTTGCGATGAAAGTTTAGGGTCAAGTTTATCAAGTGGTTTGTCTGTTTTTTCTACCACAACGTCTACATGGTCAGTTTGTAAGGCATCTGTGGTTTCCACGCCTATTAACTTATCTGGATGTTCTTTCTCAAGAGATTTCTTTGGCTGTGCGCCCGGTGAAAGTTTAGAGTCAAGTTTATCAAGTGATTTGTCTGTTTTTTCTACCACAACGTCTACATGTTCAGTTTGTAACGCATCTGTGGTTTCCACACCTAATAACTTATCTGGATGATCTTTCTCAGGTGATTTCTGTGGCTTTGCGCGCGGGGAAAATTTAATGTCATGTTTATCAAGTGGTTTGTCTGTTTTTTCTACTACAACGTTTACAACGTCAGTTTGTACGGCATCTGTGGATTCCACGCCTATCAACTTCTCTGGATGTTCTTTCTCAGGAGATTTCTTGAGCTCTCTTGGCGATGAAAGTTTAGAGTCAAGTTTATCAAGTGGTTTGTCTGTTTTTTCTACCACAACGTCTACATGGTCAGTTTGTAAGGCATCTGTTGTTTCCACGCCTATTAACTTCTCTGGATGTTCTCTCTCAGGAGATTTCTTTAGCTCTACTGGCGTTGAAAGTTTAGAGTCAAGTTTATCAAGTGGTTTGTCTG
>NW_024003152.1:0-1369 GCF_014805625.2 Glossina fuscipes
TCAAATAACTTGAACCTTTTACGATATGGTTCATATCACTTTTATCGTAATTCGTTTGACTCTGTTCTGATGATCGATTTATTAGGAATTATTTTAGTTCGATGAAACAATTCTGGCATTGAACAAAGTTTTCCAATATTGGAGATATCATTTTGGAGAAAGTTGTGTAATATTTTGCTTATCACAAGAATCCCGCGAACAACGTGGATTGTATCATAAAGTGCATGAATTAACCATCGCAGTTGTGTTACTTTGTTCGGTTGCTTGTGGCAATTTTTATGCGAATTGAACTTTTATTAAAACTTTGATTTTCGTTCGAAATTATGCTTCAAATTTCTTTAAATAAAGCTGAACAAAAACTCGAATAAAAAAACTTACTTACTTACTACTTAAAATAAACAAATCTTGCTCAATACGCAAACAATTAATAAGCAGCTGCTAATGTTTTGTAATAAAGAAAATGTGGAATAAGCAAAATAGAAAACAAACAAGTATGAAAAAGAAAATTGTCAATGTGTGCATTTACCTCGGAAATGAGCCTGCATATAGTCTGCCTGCATAATCAAAAATGAATATAAATAACTAAAAACACAAATCCAAACTAGTAGTAGCGTAGATGTTTGCGACAATTTAAAAAAAATAGAAAAAAAAGAAGTATATGAATTTCGTGACAATGAGATCATGGAAATATACTGAAAAAAGATTCTGCCCACAATAATTGGTAAATCACAAACTGCTGTTCTTGTGTTCTTTTTATGCTTTTTTGATGCTTGTCAATGAAATACTAAAAGACGAGACATTTTGTGCTCTCTTCTTCTTAATTAAAGTTTTGTTATAACCTACACCACTTGTTTACGTAATCCTGGGAAGGTGTTGCAATGGTCGCACTTTTTTAGCCCGCTGATTCAAAACCGCTTTCTGAAGCTATGTAAGCAGCTTGCATTCTTGTCTTTATTCTACGGATCACAATATTTGAGATATTTTATTTATCTTGCTTTGGCCCAAGGACGAATACTAATGAAAACCGCATCGACCACTTCCCACATAACGCCTTACATCGAAAGCGTTGTATGAATAACTATAGGACAGTATAGGTATTATATGGTGGACGTTGGTCCCCGCTGATGTAATTGTAGTCCAAGGCAGAGCAGAAACCAAGTGACAGCTTCGTAAAAATAACTGGAAGTTAATAAGCAACCGCTGAAGTTGCAATTTAAAGTCTAGAACACAAGTCAAATAGAATATAGAAACCAAACTATCTAAAGATAAAACGTAACATAGAATGCAAAACCCAAATTGCTAGCAAAACATAGGGCACAAGCAAAGTCTGAGCCACAAATGGAACTCACCCAGGAAATCCAATTTACAA
>NW_024003155.1:0-2757 GCF_014805625.2 Glossina fuscipes
AGTTAATGTAGCATTGTGACAAAATCTCGTGTCAGGATTTTACTTTCTTTAGCTCTGAACTCAGGGCGGAAATAAAGCTGATAGGTGAACGGCTTTATAACCTCTGCAAAGCATTTTAGAAAAGCAGACCCTGTAGTGTCTGTACCTGCAAGACGGCAAGAAGCGTGTAGACTGGTTAAAATGTGGTTGTGGTGCCGCGTCCTATGCTTAGTTGAGATAAAACACCTAGAATAAGCCAATAAGAAAAACTTCGCCTTCCGTCATGGCTATGCTAGAACTCTTCTTAATAGCTAAAGGTTGGCTTCAAAAGAGGGTTTGAAAATCAATTTATCATTTTTATGGCTCAATTTCTACACTGATATTATAAGAATTTTTTTTATACGCTTTTAAAAATTAATAGCTGCATTCAACGTATAGAGACAATAGTTTAACGATTTACTAAAACTATTTAAAACTAGCTTAAGAAAATTGAACTGATTAAACGTAAAGTTCTGCTGAACGGATAGAGAATAAAAAATTTTTTTAATGGTTGCTATTATTCAAGCCTAATACGCGTGGAACGTTGTCGCTCTATTTTCGTTATTTCTCTTTATTAGTTTAAGCTTAACAAAAAAAAAAACAATAAAAAAGAACGATAACTAAGAAAACTTAAGGCTAGGCTTCTTCATAAAAATGAACTTTTTAAATTGTGTGTTAATAAATAAAAACGTTTCAGCATTTTCTAAATCCCAATAAGCAGTTGACACATTGATTTTAACGAAAAAACGATTGGGAATTCGAAACTTCACCAAAATCGAATCATAATAAGCAACATAAAACTAATCAAAGCGTACAGTTTAAAATTTCGCATAAACGATTCAGTTTGATTTTAACTTTTGTGGCCATCGACATTAAAAGCAATTTTTTGTAAGAGAACTAAGCTTGTAAGGGTTAACATGCTCTTCCACTTCTTCCGAAATTCTATTATGGACATTTACATTTGGATAAAAGATAGTTTTCGTAAGTGGGCTCAAAAGCTCAGCTTGTTCAAGAGCTTTAAAGGGTTACTGTAAATAATATACATTTGTTCTATTGGCAGTAAGTGTATAAAATAAATTTCAATTATACACTCTAAATATCATCTATAAGGCTAACGAAAAATGGTGATTAGTAGATTTAATAAATTAAACCTAAATTTGAGTTTTTCTTGAGGACGCAGAGTTTAATTATACTTATTATAATACGTACTCTTTTAAAGAAGAGGTTTCTTAACTACCTTCCTCCCTTCTTAGCTACCTTCGCGTCTCCTTTGCAAACCTGTACTTATCTCATGAACTCTAATCACTGGCTAGGCTTCTTTTAGTCTGGCCGCTTCTTTCTGCTTTGATGGCTTGTTTTCTCTCCGCCAATTTAACCACCTTTTAGTTAGTATGTGCTCTGTCTTATTCTCTTATTAGTCCATTCTGGTCCTGCTTATTTTAACCTCTTTTTAACAACTCTAGCGGCAATGGCTGTTTCTTATTCTTAGTCTGTCTTTTAACATTCTAACCATTCAATTTGATTGACATGTCAGGTTTTTAGTATTATTATTATTTTTATTAGTTTATTTGGACCAAAGAAAGAATTTCTAGAACTAAAAGTACGATGGGCACTAGCCACTAGGATTTTCGGCCCTTCTTATTTTTTAATCTCTGGTCAATTTTTTAGTTCGAACCTATCGTTTTTTAGATCATAACTTTTTGTCCTGAGTTTGATGTAGAAAATTTTCTCAGAAATGTTTATATACTAAATGCGAAAAAGAGGCAGTTTTGTTACGTGTTTTGAAAGCATACAGTGACTTAAGAGGAAGTTGATTAAATGGCGGTAAAAATGGTTGCAGCCTATGGGTCATTGCACGCAGAAAAAAATAAAATAGAGAGTAAGTAATAATTGCCATCACGGTTTGCACAAACGCACAAAATTCTGCTGCTACAATTCAACAAATCGAATGGATTTTATCGGTTACGTGATCAACTTATAAATTTTGTTCGGGAGATCAGGACAATCACAAGATAGGTAGTCATGGATATTCGAAGGATGCAAACAAGTGCGAATACACAGCAATAAATTCATTCTTATACACGAAGCTGTGTATATACCCTACACCATACAGAAGGCTGTGCGAAAGGTCCGAAAGTTTTCCAATAATAACCATTTATATGGCAAGAAGTCTGAGTTTTACTCGGACGGATAAAATCAGTCCAGATTTTCGGAAGTATATGCACCTGATCAAAGGTAGTAGACGAATATGCGAAAAGTTTGACGGTGTTTTTTGAGATGGTTGCATCTTTTAACTATGGTCACTTAATCGACCAGAGAAATGTTTATTTCAAATGTCAGCTTAATTTTTTTATTCTTCATAGCCATTTCACATAGATCAATTTCGGTAGAAACACGTATAATCATCGGTATGTCAATAACCAAGTAAAGAAAAACTAATCGGAGGCATCTAAAAATGTTTTCATATAAATAAGTATACAAAGTACGGAAGTGCAGATGTTTCACAAACAAACAAATGTAAAATTAAAAACATAAAGGTACGCACAACCGGTACCCTGCGGAGGGTTTACATACATTAGCATGAATTTTGAATTTAGAACCTTGATATTTGTGGTGGTAAGTACAAAGACGTCGAAAGCTTTAGCAAAGTAACATCCACACGTGTATTTGTCTTATGACACTTTAGGACTTATGCACTTTAGGAAAGATAGAAGAAGAAATAAGAAATATCACAAGAGT
>NW_024003156.1:0-4696 GCF_014805625.2 Glossina fuscipes
CTCTAGCGCCAGACAAGATTATAACTCCTTAAAAGCAACTTGTCATTCCTATTTTATTGATGCAACGGAACGCAAACTTCTAAAAAATTTTAGGGGCTTCTTTAATCGTTTGAGTACCAAGCAGCGCGATCGCGCTGTTCAGATTTCATGTCGAGAAATACCAGACAGTTTTGAAAAAACACTGGCGAAAAATACCAAGCAGCGCGATCGCGCTGTTTAGGTTTGATGTCGAGAAATACCAAGCGGCACCATAGCGCTGGTTTAATTTTATGTATTTAAATGCATTTAAATTGTTTGTTAATAAATATTTCAGGTTTGTTCCACAAAAATTATAGAAAACACAACACCAAAATAGAAATTTTTATTTTGTGATATATTATTGCACTACTATAGTACTATTGTAATTGTATTGGGCTCGACTTCGACAATACGTAAGGCACCGTCAGTTGTCGACAATGCTCGAAATGTGCTGGGTTTTCTCGACATAAAATCAAAACAGCGCGATCGCGCTGCTTGGGATTTTTCGACAGTGTTTTTTCAAAACCGTCTCATACTCAAACGGTTAAATTCGTAAATTCAAAACGAAAAGCAAAATGATTTCCTTGCGTCAGGGGTTTTGGAGACTTCGAATCATCCGATGTGTCTGTAATAACCGACCTTCTTGCAGATCTTTTTGTGGGAGTCTGCCAATGTTCAAATATTTCGTCTGATAATTATCCGTATTCGATAAGCTCCTTCGACATTTTTCTGTCTCTGTCTTTCTCTGAATAGGAAGTATTTATAACATTGTCAACGTTGAAACCTTGTAATTATCCTACTACGTTCTCCCCTTACACATATTTTTAATATTTGTTTGGAAAAAGGTTACTTTCCATCGGTTTGGAAGAGTAGTTTTATTTTAACTCCTTATAAAAACGGATCTCGAAAACTTACTGGGAATTACAGAGGAATTGCCAAACTTGGTGCACTGACCAAAGTATTTGAATCGCCGGTAGTAAAAATGCTTACTCCGGTCTGTATCGGAATGTCAACACGGTTTTTTAAAAGGAAGATCAACGGCTACTATTTTTTTGGAGTTTTGTAGTACAATTTACAAAGCATTTGCCGATCACAAACAAACTGATGTTATTTTCACGGACTTTTCCAAAGCTTTCGACCGAGTTGATCATAGGTTATTACTCTATAAATTACATCGCCTTTGTTTTTCGAACAAGCACGATTGCCTGGTTCAGTAGATATCTCACTGGTCGCATCCCACGGGTGGCAATAAATTCGTGTCAATTCAGAGTAATTGACCTCACTTCTGGTGTTCCTCAGGGCAATCGTCTTCGCCCGCTTTTACCAAAAGGTGGTCTAAAGAAAGTAAAGACCTATTCGTTAGGGCCTGCACACTTCTTTTGTTAGTGCAACACTAGAATACTCGCGGTAGTTTGACTTTCTAGTTATAGATGCCAAATTGATCTCTTGGACTCTGTTCAATGAAACTTCATGATGTTTGCTTTGCAAGGTTTGGGATGGGATTCTGCCCTATCCCCCTACCCTTGAAAAAAGCCGTGAAATGTTGGGTGTAACCTTCCTCGTCAAGCTAATAAAAGGTGATGTTTATTCGCCAGTTTTATTAGAACTTATTGATATTCACTACCCTATTAGGATCTCAAGACGTTTTGTGCTCTTCCAGCTACCACAATGCCGTAACAATTATGAGTTGTTCAATCCTTTTCGGATAATGTGTAAAGTATTCAATGATCATTATCACGTACTTGATCTTTCCGTTTTATCGGTTAATAACGTAAAAAGCGTTATATTACGTTACTAACTGCTAAACATTTTCGAGTCTTGTACAAAGATGGGTAAATTGCATCAAAACACTCCTTTTTATTTGATTTTTTGTTATTTCTTACTATCAATAGGGGCTTCAATGCGGTATCATCAATTATCTACAATTATCTGTACAGCAATGTGTTTCAACGTACAGTGATAGGAAAACTTCTTTTGTGTCTGACTATCTTGCATATGTTCTTAGCCGTTCATGACGGCTTTTGCTGTAACAAATAATAATAAATAATAATAAATATATTTCCCATACCGATGGATTCAAAATCATTTTCTGAATCGATTTGACCTTTTTCGAGCATACTCCATATATAGACATATTTTGAAAAAAATTTCCATTTCCAAAGTTTCTCGACAAAAGTCTTTGACTAATAGCATTTCGACATTTAGTTTTAAAAAATTGGTTCGGTTGGGGCAATCTTTTAAACCCTCTGAAAACTGATTCTTTATAAAGTAAAAAGATCCAGTTTTCAATATTTTATCGTGAAAAATGAATCATTATAGTAAATTGACGAAGAAATCTTTAAAGTTACAGCTATTAACTATCATGTTATGCGTGTGTTTAGTTGATGAAGGGGAGCAGTATGCAAACTCGATTTGTATCATATGGTGGTTATTTTGCAGGCGAATCTATTTGCATTGCAATGTTGAAGTTCCATCGCAAACGTAAGCCGCTAAGTAAATTATAAGATATTTTAGAGAAGTAGCAGCAACCATGATAACTTGAAACGTCCTTTACGAGTAGAGTCATTATAATTAGAAAAAAAAAATGCGACATTCCTATTGAGATAATCAAAGTGGTTCGTCGTCATATTTTTTCTATCGATAAACTATTTTGAAATTTTTCATAAAATAAACAAAATAATTACAAGCCGAGATTCGTACATCGACTTGTGTTCTGAGCAGTGCGTGTTTTGTTTTTCGTCTGCGATTTTTCAACTTTTTTCGGTGTTTTTGTGTATTTAGTTCGCGTGTTTTCAGTGTTTTTGCAAAAAGTGATTATCGCAGATACCGTATTTGCTTTTGTTTTCTTTAAATTTATTAAAAAAATCCCAAAAAACAAAAAAGGAAAATAAAAATAAAAATACAATATTGAACACAATTGTCATTATTCTCAGTAGTTCCCAAACCTTTTCAAGTGAGTGGGTAAGACATAATGGATCTGGGGCCGCCAGATAAAACACAAATAGATTTCATCTATTGGCGGACGTATTTCCCCAAAGAAAAAAACTTAAAAATTCGCAGTTTCCGTTGTTGCCAACCAGTAACATCATTCCTATTGACCAAAAATATGTTGTGATTTCTTCAACTGATCCTACCATGACAATTTCACAAATCAGCCTTTTTGCTATTAAAAAAGCACTAGATAGCATTACGACATATATAGACTCTATTTTGATTCTACGCGAAGGGAATTTACTTGTCCTCGCTGGGAACCCGTGCACAACCGAAAACCTCAGAAAATCGAAATCATTAGCTAATTTATATGCTATTTTTGCTAAACTGCATAACAAACGGAACTCGGTTAAAGGCGTAGTTTATGCCCCATACTTAAAGCACGTGTCGGAAGATGAAATTGTTCGCGAAATGGGCAGTCAAGGAGTGACTGAAGTCTATAAATTCACCAAATTAAATGACGATGGAAAAACCCGCTCCCCTACAGGAAGGATTATTTTGACTTTTGATCGCTATCGGCTATCGCCAACTGTTGATGTAGCTTGGTATAAATGTAAGCAGAACTCTACATTGCAAATCCTACGAGGTGTAAAAACTGCCAACGCCATCTTGTGCTAACTGTGATCTTCCTCCACCAAAGAATTAACAAAAATAATACCTACGCTGCTTTCGCCTCGCAAATCGAACCTAATAAGCCTGTAACTCCAACTCCTTCCAACGAAAAACCTGTTCTATCATCAACTAAAAATTAGAGCCCCAAGATCACCAGTCCTCAATTCTAGTCAGCAAATTACAAGCTGTAATGAATCCAATCTTTCATCCCTTAATCAACCTTCAAATTCAAGTTATTCCCGTGTGCACACTCGTTGCACTTCAAATATACGCAACCACCTAAGTACAGATTACTCTGGTGGTAAGAACAAATTATTCACGCAAAATTCCTACAGCGACCTTTTTGACGGAGAGGCTGACATGTCAACTTAACCCACCTACCGGTCCGTTTCCATGTCACTACTACAATTAAATAAAGTTTTTAAAATTCTATAATGGAACATTAAGGGACCTATTAATAATTTTGATGAACTGCGTACACTCATAAGTGATTTTAATCCAATCTTTATATCGCTTCAAGAGATCCATTGTAGAAGCTCTTTGAATTCTATTCCATCCAAATCACTGGATACTTGGTGTTTTTATAAAATCAAGTATATCTCACAAACTCATAAATTTAAGCTGAGACATACAAGCCGTACCGACACAAACAATCTTAAACATAACATTTACAGTGCTTTCGCTCTATATCCTACCTTCGCAATCGGTACCCCAACTAGAACTCTACAATTTATTCTCTGTACTTTTCCCCATTAATTATTTGCGGCGACTTTAATAGCTGGAATACCATCCAGGGCTCAACAGTAAACAAAAGTCGTGGTACAGTTTGTCCTGATCATGATCATTTGTTTTTATAGAAAAAGGACAATGCTTTATTCAGGAAGGAATTCCGAAAATCAAAGGCACTTAGTTTCGAAATTTTTTCGAAAAGAATTCACAGAAATACATCAATGAAAGTTGTCTGGAACAAAATCAACAGACTCAATTAGACTTCAAATTTGAACGAAATTTCTGTCATCTGCACTAGCTTTAACTGACGCAGATGATATTTCTAATTACTTTGGAAAAGTGTGGT
>NW_024003157.1:0-5387 GCF_014805625.2 Glossina fuscipes
AAACAAATAAGGAGGAAAAAAAAAGAAAAAAAAAAGCATGTACACAATTAGCATAGAGCCACACCCACAACCGATACAGGACCAAATTGCAAGTGAACCCCTAAGCCATCGCAAACATGCATAAGCTTGGCAACCGATAATTGTTAACAACAAATTAATTTTCGACTCATAATGACATATTTAAGGTTAAGTCAGTATAAGTACGACATAGGTAAATCGCATTAAGCAATTGTTGCATTGCGCATTAAGCAATGTTGCTTTAATGGACTTTAAAGAGTCCGTTAATGAGAATAAATGATAGACAACATTTAGGTTCTTGCAAACAAGTCTGAGCGGGTTAAACAGTTCAAAATTATATTTGCATTGCCTAAGCTTTATCAACATAAAGTGCCTAGAGAAGCGGTTAGGGACATTAAAGCTTATCTCACGAAGTAATGCGGGCGAGTCAATTGCACCATTTATTAATTTGATTAAGAAGGAAACCCCAAAAACAAATCTACGTTTCTCGAGTAACGGTAAGGATAACAGAAGCAACCTATTTTCATAGGGTGGAAGAGGGGCAGTCGGGTCCCAACCCAAATTCCTAAGGGCAAACAGCAAGAATTGCTTTTGTATAGATTCAATTGAATCTACGTAGCACCTATATGAAGGAGACCACACAACAGAGGCATACTCAAGTATAGGTCTAACCAAACACGTGTAAAGCCTTTTCGTAATATAAGAATTATCAAGCTCTTTGGACCACCTCTTTATAAAACCAAGCGCGGACCTAGCTTTGCTTAACGAGGACTCAATATGCAAATTGAAACGTAACCTACCATCGAATAGAACGCCTAAATCAATGAACGAATCGACGTCTTCCAACTTGTGCGAATCAATGAAATAGTAAGTACTGAACGACTCCGTTCTTGAGAAAGAAAGCTTCTAACATTTATTTAGATTTAGTTTCAGAAGATTGAAAGAGCATCATGCAACCAAATTATTCAAATCACTTTGAAGATGATGTGATTGCGATTCAACGGAAAAAGAAGAAAACTGTTTGACATCATCAGCATAGATTAAAATCTCACTGAATTTAATCACGGAGGGCAAATCATTGATGTATAAATTAAATAAAATAGGTCCCAAGTGGCTACCTTGAGGTACGCCAGACGTCACGGGGAATTCATCTGAGGTAATGAGGTTAAACAAAACCCTGAATGATCTACCATGCAGATAAGAGCTTAACCATTCCACTAAGAAGAGAGGAAAGCCAGAGGTCTGGAGTTTAAATCTAAGTAGTCTATGATTAACCATATCAAACGCTTTGCTAAAGTCAGTGTAAATGACATCAGTGCGAGAACCACTAAAAAAAGCCTTTAAAACATGAGAAGTAAACTCTAACAGATTTGTCACCGTAGATCTTCCCTTTCGAAAACCATGCTGGAAAGGAGAAATATACAATTTCATGGAGAAGGTTATATGCTGAGCCACAATTCGCTTGAACAGCTTAAGTAAGACACTCAACTTGGCAATGCCTCTGTAGTTCTCAACAAGTTGCCTACTACCACTTTTGTGAATAGGAATAAGGAAAGAAGTCTTCCAACACAAAGGGAAAACACCTAAATTCAAAGACTTATTAAAAATCTTTGAGATAACATCACAAAGCTCGCCAGCACAAGATATAAGTACACATGAGGGGATGCCATCGGGTCCAGGCGAACAATTATATTTCAGAGAGCTCAAAACGTCGTTTTCAGATATAACAAAGTTAGGAATTGAAATCGAATTAGAAATCGGATAGTTTACCGATAAATCAAAATTGGCAGTTGAAAAGTTCTGTCGGAAGTATTCCGCAAAGAGATTTGAGGATTCAAAATCATCAAAGGACTCGGAGCCATTAAAAGACGCAAACGACGGATTTATGGAGATTTTTCTTTTGGAATTAACGAACTTAAAAAAGTATTTAGGGTTAGCAAACAAGGAGGATTTAACAAACTGAAGGTATCTGCAGTAGTATTGGCGGTTGAGGGAATTAAATTTATGCCTTGCAACAGAGTAAGCGAAATAGTCGAAAGAAGAACCACTTTTCGAAAATTTTTTGAACAACTTGTTTTTCCTATTCTTGTAGTATTTAATTGTCTTATTAAACCACGGGGGATCCTTACTTCGAGGACGGGACTGCTTGTTTGGAACGGATGCAGAAATAGCTTGATTTAATACATTGTAGAACGACGACAGTAAGCTATCAATGCTTCCCTCTGGGAAATCGAGCACAAAATGAGAAAGATGAGATTTTAGTAAGGAAACATTGATTTTATGGAAATCATAACGTTGATATGAAAAAATTGAATTTGGAACGTTATAGATGTTCAACGAACCAACAGACTTGTAATGAAAGGAAACACCCAATGCTGGATGATATGGATCCTCAGGTAAACTAAACGGAAGACAACGATTAACGCAAACCTCAGGAAAATTTGCAAAGCAGAGGTCAAGAAATCTACCATTGCAATTAGGGGTACGATTGTATTGAACTAAATTATTATCAAATAATTCATTGAAGAACACAACGGCCTTATCAGATGTTGAGGAAGGAATCAAACAGCCAGAACTATCACTGTAAAACCAATTGACTTGGGGCAAGTTGAAGTCACCCAACGCTAGGACTATATCGGTAGGTTTAGATTGCTTGGCCACTTCACAAATGAGGGCGGCCTGTTTCTTATATACAGAGATATCCGAATTTGGGGGAATATAGGATCAGGTCACATATAAGTGTTTGTTAGGAAATTTCACTCGAATGGCGATAAATTCAACATCGGGAGTAGTTGGAAATTCAAACGAATAGGTGGGGAGTGCCGAAGAAATAGCAATTAAAACACCACCACCATTGCGATACAAACGATCGTTTCTGAAAACTTGAAACGAATTATGGAAAAGCTCCGACGAATGTAGATCCGGCTTTAACCAAGTTTCAGTGAAGACCAAACAGGAAAACTCCGTACTCACTGAATTTAGGAAGGTAGAACGAATTTTTGAATTTAGGCCCCTAACATTTTGATAAATGAGAGAAAATGAAGCTGAAGAAATATTTAGTTTTTTGAAGGGGAAGAGGTACTGCATTCGCATTACGGGGTCGGTCCCGAGGGATAAATTCCTTAATTAAGGATCCAACCGGCCACAATGGTTTATTTATAATCAAATCCATATTTTCGGTCGGAACTAGAATTTTAAAAGATGAGATAGCTCTAGATTGAAAAGGACCCAGTATGTTCTACAATTTCCAAAAATTGTACAAGATGAGAAAACCAAATATTTTTTCAAAAACCCTTGCAAAAGAAGTAATAATTGAATACGTATCAGGTATTTATAAAACAAAAATCAATTAAGTGTACACTGAAACCTCAGTCCCTAACCACGTAAAAGGTACAAAAACTGATATTGAAATTAGGAACAAAAATAAATTCCCCAACTGTTCATGACGATTTGATAACGGTTGTGCACGTTTATTACGAATTGGATCAAAAATGATACATTTTATAAATATGTTAGATATTTCTAGCACAGCTGTTGGGTTTGATTCAGATGAAGAATTTCGTTCGTTATTAAAGGCCAAGTAAGAGAAGAACAACCTACTAACACATGTATGGGCATAAAGCGACTGACTTCTGAATTTAAAAAAAAATTGTTTTTTTGGATTCGTGCTAGAAAGAAAAATTAGTAGTAAAAGGCGTATTTGCTCTCATTTGTAGACCATGTTATTTCAAAATCGTCTAAAAAAAAGTTAAGTGTACCTCACAAAAGTATTTAAGAAAAAATTAAGCGTTCAACTATTCTGATAACATCAGGTGATGTGAAAAACTGTCCTTCGTGTCCCTCATTTACGTTGTAATGTTAGTGTATCAAATATCGAAAAATGTTAATCGAAATGCTTTATTAGTTTACAGTAGTAAGCCGGTTAGAAAAAGGTGGCTGTAAGAAAAGTTTCAATTGTTGCATGCCAAACAATTAAAAAAAAAATCGAATTTCTGTCTCGGCATCTGCACTTAGAGAGACGTGCAGTAAAATTCAAGGTTGCTTGTGTGTCATTAGAATCAACATATAGATACCATCTATTGCCTCCAAATATATAAATATCTCAAGCTTGACTTTTTCTTGGAATGCCAGGTTCACTGTTGAACATTGCACCCGAATTTTAAGGTCTCTGGGTAGATACTTTCTCAAATTTTAGGGGTGGTATAGATTATAAGTCATTCCTTGTTTGTGGTAGCAGACCATGCCTAGTTGCAAAGGTGATGTGCAGCCACCAACCAAAAATTAATACAGTAAAAGTTCCTTATTTGCGCTTCCTTTATTCGGGGTTTCACTATTCGCGTATGAAAAAATGCGACTAATTCCCATATTCGCTGCTATAAATTTCCCCAAATAACAAATTGCCTAAAGAGGGAAAAACTAAATGCACATTCGCATTCAATTAAATTGATTTTTTTATATGTATGATAATTTTTTATTTTGTCACCTAGGAATGTATCCTCTTTAATCCTATATAAACTATCATTCTGTATTCACGGTTTCTGTATTCGTGGCATTTTTATGGAAGGTATCCCCCGCGAATAAGGAAGTTTTACTGTATTTTAATTTTCAAAATTCGGAAAAATCTATATAGGTCTTTTCGACTTTGAGCTGATTAATTATGCAAGAATAAATGAAACATTCATTATTTAGCGATGAGGATAAAGATAAATAAATACAAAGAAGCGCGGATCAAAAAAGTAAGCCCAAAATACATTTTCAAAGCCCACTTCCGTATCCTCTGTAAAACTTTTCTTATCAGTTTCGAGAAAAATTAAACAGAGAGAGAAATTATTAAAAACAACTTACAAGAGTTGTCCAAGAACATCTCATCAAAAATGCCATTCAGACCTTAAAAATAGTCAATCACCGTTCTTTTATTCGTTTAGCTTCTCCCATTTCACATTGCAGAAACAATCGGTGCCAATTTACCTCAAGAATTATCGAGACTTGAGCCACAACAAAATCGGTATCATTGCCTTAACAAAAGGTTGCACAAATTTACTCAAGTTATATATTGCAATGGTACTGACATAGTTTGATTCGCACACGTTTTGAAGTCAAAATTTTATAAAAACTTACTCACTGTAACCAGCACAAGCTACCAATGCAATGACAATACAATGTTGATCAAACGCATGATCCATTTTGTTGTCGATAAAGTCTGAAGAGTGGTATTCATTGTCTGCTAACAGGCACAACAATAACGACACCGACAACTATAGCAACAAGCAATGATAGATTTATTAACGAGAGGTTTTTTACTACCTACGCTTTTGCCATATCTTCCGCCGTTTGTTAATGACATTGCGTTCAGCAACAACGAAAACTTC
>NW_024003158.1:0-6733 GCF_014805625.2 Glossina fuscipes
AATTCAATACTCCTGGTCTCGCCCTCCCACTCGACGAGTAAGGTAATGAGTCCCGTTACTGATGTCTTCTCTCCATCCGCTGTTTTTACGTGTCGATTTTGCAGCCTAATGACTCGATGTCTTCGATTCTCGAGGGATCTCGTTGCTCCGGCCCCACAACAACTCACACTGGCTCCTGTGTCCAGAAGAGCGGTTACTTCGGTGTTGTCGACCTTGGTCCGAGCAAACATCCTGTCATCGTGCTCTAGGGAGACAATCGCTGAGATCTCCTTTTGCTGAAACCTCCTGTACGCCTTCCTCCTTTGGCGCAAGATCAGAATATTCCCATGTCTTCTAGTGAGCGCTCGCCTTCTATAAATTTCTGCGCTGAATATCTCGTGTCGCTTCTGCTGGTAGTCCGCGATCCTCTGTGCTAAGTTTCTGTACTCGGTGATGTCTTGATCCGTTGCGCCTGTTGCTGCTCGCGTTAATATTGTCACTTCTGAGGTTGGTGTTGTTCTTGTGGTTATTGTTGGTTTTGTTATTGCTATTGTTGTCGCTGTTGCTGTTGTTGATGGTGTTGTTATTGCTATTGTTGTCGCTGTTGCTGTTGTTGGTGGCGTTGTTATTGCTATTGTTGTCGATGTTGTTGTCATGGTTGTTGCTGCTGTTGTTGTTGCTGCTGATGTTGTTGTTGCTGTTATTGTTGCTGTTCCGGGTGACGTCTCGTCTGGCAGGGGTTCCTGGCTTGCCTCGCCAGCCTGGTGTTTTCCGATGCGGGTAAAGCGTAGTAGCTCTCATTCCTGCCGCATACGAAACAGACCATGTTGTGGAAGGGACACCTACATCGATTTTCTCTGGTGCCTTCCGCTGGATTTCTTAGGAAATAATCTCCCGACATACCGCACACATAGCATGTCATCAGATGGAAGGGTGACTGGTAGAAGGCAATGCTCTGCGCTGTCCTCACTGCGATCGCTGGTGCTGGTGTGGTGGTATGGTGCTGGGGTGTTACTATTGCTGCTGTTGCCTCTTGTTTTGGCTGGCCTGCACGTGATGTTGCTGGTTGCATGTGGTGCCGCTCGTTCGGATGGTTACTTGTGTTGCCTGTGTTGATCCATCTCTTTTCGTGTTTCATAGGCCCGCCGTTTTCGCGTTGCCTGTCGCTGTTTGGACCATGCTGCGGCGCTAGAGCTTCAACTGCTTCGCGATGAACTCCGTCACTATTTTCACCTCCCTGACCGATCTCGCTTACATGTTTCGGCCTGCCTCTACCTTCTCTCAACAGCTTTTCTGCCCTCTTACATTCGGCCTTGAACTCGCCAATGCTTTCTACTTTGGTGGCGAAAATCAGTGCGGCCAAACTGGGCTTAACGTTGGACTCCATTATTTTGATCATTTCTGCCTAAGGGATCTTTCTGCTTAGGCGGAATGTTAGGTCGTGTATCTCCGCGTAATAGTCCTCGAAGGTCTCGGCGTTCTGCTGCTTCCGCTCCATGATTTCTCTAATCAATTCGTAATCAGAGTCTGCGGTCTTGAACTGATTGAGGAGCTCAGCTTTTAGCGCGGAATAGTCAAAAGTGACGTCTCCTTCCCGATCTTCCAACAGCTGCCAATACCATTTGCTGGCTTGACCGGTCATTAGACAGTGAAACTCGGCAAGTAACTCCTCATGGCTTATCTGGTGCTGCTGTCTGAGCCGTTCCACTCGGAACACAAAGCTCTCGACCGTGAGACTCTTACCGGAGCCGTCGAATTTAACGTGCCAGCGATTGAGATCTATGTTTCGCCTCCGGGCGTTTTCATCACTGGTCCGCTGTTGTCCTGCCTGCTGATCGTGCTTGTAACTGCCGTTAGGATGCGCTACAGTCTGGGGTGGCATTTGCTCTTGGGGTGTTGAAGTCGATGCTGCTATTATAAAATTTTGCGTCCCTTCGCTGTCTCGTAGTTGGGTTTGCTGCGTTGCTGCGGACTTCTCTTGCTTTAGGTGGCTAATTTTTTGGATACAGCTTAGGAGCATTTCGTGTTGTTGCTTTAGCATGCTTGCTAGGTCTAGATCCGAGCTAGCTGTTTCTCCTGCTGGGCCTGGTTTGCGGTGACCGCTGCGACCATCACCTGCGATGTTGCCACTGGCGTTGTGAGTGATGTCTGTAGTTTCGTTGTCTGACATTTTGAAAAGGTGGTTCAGCTTTCTGCTGAGGCTGTTAAAAAGTGATACTGCACTGCTATCTGCAGGATACTCTACTGTGGTGTAGTTTCCTCCGAGCTGGTATCGCTGGAATACTGGATCCAATCGGGTCGCCAGGGACTCGTCTACCGTTTGCGAAGCGTGGGCTGGATTGAAGCTTGGGTTCATACCAGGTTAGACCCCCCCGATTGTTACGTTTTCTAGCCCTACTGCTATCGTACAACAGGTAACCGTAAACCTTTGAAAAACTCCCCGAAGTCAATACCCTAGAACCGCTAGGACTAGGCGAAAAAAATTCGAAGAAAAACTATCAATTTACCCCCCCTTTCTTAACTCAACAATCCGATCTCGTAGTTGTAACTTAGTCCAATCGACAAAAGAAACAGAAGCAGAACAATCAATAGAAGCAATGAAGCAATTAATGTGGTCAAACTGACCACCAAGACAAGAAAGAATCGAAACAAGCAAAGCGCTTACAGCATTCGTTGTTAGAAATTTTCTGTATGCTTATTCTATTGTGCAAATGTTTCTTTCTTCTTTTATAACTTTTCGTTTTCAATAAATGCTTGAGAATATTTTTCTTCTCTCTTTTTGTCTTTACATGTATATGAGTGACTTGATGCACAGAGATTTTCAAATCTTTAAATTTCAATTACAATTTTTTTTTTTTTCAGAGCTATGTTCTCTTACTATCTTAAATGGGAATTCATATATATAAAAGTTTGTGTATATTGTTATTTGTCTTTGTACAAATTTATATCGTATCTTCTGGGTTTCTTTTTTTTTTTTTTTCTATGCTAAGTATATATATGACCCTCGTGGGGCGTACACTTTTAAAGGGGATGCCAGCAATGCTCTATACGCCAAGGATTTTATTTTTTTCTTCTTCTATTGTTGTTCAGGACCGAACACAAACGAAATCTTGGCCCTCCTAGGGCAGTGCTAGCATTACAGCTTGTTAATAAAAAGATATTACTTATAATAAGGTTACAAATAAATGTATTAATAATAAGAAAGGTTATAGAAACAGATATTACTTATAAAAAGTTATAGATAAACATATTAATAATAACAAAGGTTATAAATTGGGAAAATCCTTTTGGGACTTGTTTTTTTTTTCTTAACTCCCGTGCTGTAGCTGACACACGGCGAGGGTGTGCACATGAGGTTCCGTTTCCCCCCCGATTACTTTTCATGGACCCCAACCAATTGACTTCTCTTCCCTCCTGAACAGTCGACCCCTATCGTGTTTTACATGCACGATTTGGTGGGCGTACCGCTCAAGAACCCCCCTTTATATTGCCGCCCTGCCCAACAGATCCACGCCGGAGCGAAAGAACTGCGATAACAGTTTGGCGAACCCCCCTTTATATTGCCGCCCTGCCCAACAGATCCACGCTGGAGCGACAGAACTGCGATAACAGTTTGGCGAACCCCCCTCTATATTGCCGCCCTGCCCAACAGATCCACGCCGGCGCGACAGAACTGCGATAACAGTTTGGCGAACCCCCCTTTATTGCTATTTATTATTATCATTATTACTTTTTTTTATACTTTTTTTGTAAACATTACCCAATACAATTACTAAAAAGGAAATCTAGCAAATCCTCCCGTTCCTTCGGTAAAATTCAACGAAATAAAGTTGACCTGATGCCAGGCGCCATTTTGTGTACCGAAGCCACCTTGCACTAAAGCAACTAATTGAATCTATCACGAGAGGAAATAGATTTATTTGTAACATAAGTTGAATTCGTCTTGACTCTGTACCATTACATTTGCGCTATACTATTATCGTTATATATATTTCGCGTTGGCAAAAAATAAACAATTTATTCTGAGAGGGCCATTCACCCCCCCATCCATCAATCTACTCAACCTTATAGCAAACAAAAAAAAAATCATCTACTTTCAAAATTCCTTTAATTGATTCTCGGCTGGGTTGTTTGTCAAAATAAGACTATTGCAGAGCGCATCGTATGCCTCTTATCGATATAGCTCCAACTCTTTACTTGCGAGTCCCTACTACTGAGTATATGGTATTAGTTCTAGATTCTTTGTAAATATTCATGAAATGAAAAACTTTCTCATCAGACAAACTTAGCAGGTTCGGTTATTAAAAAGAGAACAGACACATAGCTTTGAAAGGCGTTAGCATTTCTATTCCAAGTTGTAATTTAGAAATCTTAAGGGGATCATAAAAAAAAATAGTAAACCATAACCTGGATGTTTTTTGTACACATTGAAATACCTCGCAGCTAAGGAGCTGTATATATATATATATATGTGTTGAAATTGGTTAACATTGGAGATGACAAGATGAAACTAGAAATTAGAATCAAAAATTGAAATCAAACTTTCACGGTTCACTGTTTTCCTGTGAACTGCCTTGGTAACTTCAGACAGACAACCTGAAATGCTGGTATAGAGTAATTAAACAAATCAAGGAAAGGAACAGCAAAAAATTTTATTTAAAATTTCCATCCCTCCCCTCCCCCCCCCCCCCCTTTTTTCCCATAATATTATATTATCCCTACAAGAACACTGTAGTTTGTACTGGAAGGGACGCTAACTTGCTAGCTAACCAAGTGACTGTTTTCTTATGCTACCTTCGCTTCAAACGTAGATCGCGTAGATGTCTACATAGGTATGTAAAATTATCAAAAGTATTGCATTTTAACCACGTATACATATAAAAAAATATACATATATACGTATGTATGCATCGTTGATGGTTGTAATAGAAATCATTACTACAGGATTACACATGTACATGTACACGTCTAATAGGGTAGTTTTGTTGGGCACTACTTTGTCATGTTATAGCTGCCAACTTTAACCACTAAAAGAAGAAAATTCTCCCTTTTTTTCCTTTAATTACTCTTACAAATTTTCTTTAATTATTTTGAACATTATACTTGGGTTAACTATTTCGTTGGGCGCCACTTTGTCATGATATACATGGCGACCAACTTTAATCAAAAGGAAAAAATTTCCCTTCTTTTCTTTAATTGATTTTTTTTTCTTTAAAAACAAATTTTCTTTAATTAATTCACAAATTAGTACAAGATTTTTTATGAGGCCACTTTGCGTTGGGCGCCACTTTGTCATGTGTTATAGCTGGCGACCAACTTTAATCAAAAATTGAAAAAACTTTGTACACCTTGTAGTGTGTGGGCCTCACGTTGGGCGCCACTTTGTCATGAGACTCGTTACTTTCATTGCCGGCTGAGTATTTGTCTTTTTCTGACAAAGAAATAAAAATAAAATAGAAAGAAGGGTCCCGTCGGTTGTCTGCTGTCTGTCTGTCCACTGTAAGTCAGTCGGTCGTCGTCTAGCGTCGGCCCTACATAGCCATCATATGCACACCCCTTCGTCTCAGCCACAGCGGTGGCAGCTCGCGCTTAGCCACTCATCGGGGACAAAAAAATTAAATAGACTAAAAATGACTTACAATACAAGCATCGGCGTCGGTGCAGTGTCGGCCGCGGTAGCTGCTACATCGGCAATCCCTGCTCCTCTTTCTATTAAGCCTTTTCCACTCCGATACAAACTTTAATTTCCCTTGCTGTGTGCGTAGGTGCACGCGGGTAAACCCTGTTTGCAATAATAACCTGAGATCCAATTAATTTCTCTTCCGAACAAATTTCTTAATCCGTGTAGTTTTCTTTTCTTTACTCCAATTGCGTTTACTTTGTCAAGTTGCTATATTGGTTATTTATTTTTCTCTTTCTTTTTTTTTTTTTATATAAATGCTTGGCTATTTCTTTTTATTATAAAGCATTGTTCTGCTAAAACGTTTTTTTCCTTTATTTTTATATAGTTTTACAATCGTAGAATTCAATATGTATATAAATATTTTTTTATTTTTTTTTGTTTGTTTCAAAAGCACGCATACAAAAAGAAATTTTTTTTTTCCTTTTTTTTTTTTATGTTATACAGAGTTGATTGGTTATATATTCTTTTACACAATTAGACACAAATATGTTCCTATGAACTTTTCTTATGCATATACATACGTATACATGTATATATATACCTGTCTATAAATATATATTTATATATATTTAGATTTATACAATTGTTTCCACAAAGGATTTAATTTGTAAACTTTTGTCGGCAGAGGAAAAATTTCTTCGTCGCAAGAACACACACAAAATGCTTCTTTTAACTGTTCCACCCTTTTCCCTTTATTGGTTTTTCCTCTGTTATTTGAGGTTTTAATTAAAATTTATCCTTTTTTTGAACTTCGATTTTCAGTTCGAGCCCATACTTCAGAAAAAGAAAAAAACAACCACGGCTCAGTCGTACAATCAAAAAACAATCGAAAAGCAAGCGCACTCGTTGAGGTCTACACTGCAACTCCACTAGAACTCAACTCAACTCAAAACTATCCCCTCTGACTTAAATTTTAAAACGCAGACAGACTTCTCCTTCTTACTCAATTTCCCTCTTCTTCTTCCTGTTGCTCTCTCTATAACGGCTTGCCGCTACTCTCACAAGAGCAAGCATAGATCCCGCAAAATCATACGATTTTGCCTATGCTTGCAAGAGCAAAAGGGAAAAAAA
>NW_024003159.1:0-4518 GCF_014805625.2 Glossina fuscipes
ATCCAAAGAGCTTGATGATCCCTACATTACGAAAAGGATGTACATGTACTTGGCTTATTTGGTGACATAAGCTTTAATGTCCCTAACAGCTTCTCTAGGCAATTAATCTTAGTTAAGCTTAGTCAGTATAATTATGAGCTGTTTAATCCGCCCAGAGTAGTTTGCAAGAACCTAAATGACGTCTATCACTTATTCTCATTATCCATTAACACAACATTGCTTAATACGAGCGATTTACCTATGTTTTACTTAAACTAGCTTTTATCCTTAAAGGTCGTTACGATTCGAAAATGAATTGTTGTTAACCATTATCGGTTGCCAAGCTTATGCATCTTTGCGATGGCTTAGGGGTTAATTTGCAATTTGGTTCTGTACCGGTTGTAAGTGTGGCTCTATGCTGGTTGTGTACATGCTCTTTTTTCTTTTTTTTCCTTTTTATTTGTTGTATTGTACTTATACTAAGTTTAAATATTGATTAATATAAGTTTTGCTTTAAGTGCCAATTGAACTCGACTGTTTTTTGTTTAGTTGAGTTTCATGTATAAGTAGAACTAAAATAAATAAATAAATAAATAAGTTACAAGTTATACAAATTACGAGATATATATATATATATATATATAAATAAAATAAATAAAAGGAACCAATTATGAACAGACGCATATAGCCACATATCAATGGTGCTATACTCCTTGTCCGCCTGTCAGTTTGCCGCATTATTTGCCTGGTGTACGCATCGTCGGCTTTCGGTCCTTCATTTGTAGTACGTTCGGTAATCAGTATGTGTACTAGTTTGTCCGTTATGTTTTTGCGACATTCTGTATCGGGTAATTAACGCATTCGCAGCCCACATCATCCCGCGAAACCATGGCACTTTTACTCTTAACAGACCGTTATAATTTTTCTTAATTTTAAATCATATTTTATGTTGTGTACAAAGAAGGTACGTATACATATACAGAAAAAAGAACAAGGAACTTAACTGTGTTTTTGTCGTCATAGATCCGTGTCGATTGATCGGAACAAGTTAGCAATGCAAGCCATAAATGACTTTGGCTTCACCAGTGCAAACTGTTGGCTCATTATCTATATAGTATTCTACGCACAGACAATCTTTTCTTATTTATTTTTATATAATTTTTAAATTTTTAATTTGATTTTTAGTTGTTAAGTAATCAAATTTTCAGAGGTGGTGTATTTGAGCTAGTTTTAAATAACAACAATTATTTCTAGTTGTAGAGTAGCAACTGATGTATCAAGAACTTGGAACTTTTGTTGGTATAAAATAAATTTTGTCATACTGCTCTTGACCAATTCTGAGATATTAACACCGATACTTGAACCTGTTGCCATGCTTGTTATATACAATCGCACAATTAATCGCGCAATTAAAAATAAGTCAATAATGAATGAATGAGTGATTGAATTGTGAAATTAGTTACCATGACTTACTTGTA
Source organism: Glossina fuscipes (assembly GCF_014805625.2). NCBI lineage: Eukaryota > Metazoa > Arthropoda > Insecta > Diptera > Glossinidae > Glossina > Glossina fuscipes. The sequence goes on from NW_024003159.1 coordinate 1,458, forward strand.
AGTCAGATAATACCAAAGTAAAACAAATTTGTGTATCGTAATAGAAAAAGAGAAATAAAGTATAATATATAGTAGTAAAAGTCATAAATTCAATGGATTGACAATATGATAGATTACATAATATATAATGTCTAGGTATTTATAATATAAAGATGAAAAAGTATAAGTGAAAAAATATATATATATATATGTTAAAAATATTAAGAGAAAAGCAAAACGCAAAAAGGAGAGATATTTAAACGCAAATATAAAGTTACTGAGCGGAAAGATGACCTTCAGGGACTTTGGATTGTTCATCGGTAAACTAGAAAGTAACGTTCGTCCAAAATAATATTTCTTTCCTCGAATGAGCATTACCTAACATAACGATAATTCATAGCAAATAGTAAATGGTTTGAGCCTAAATCACACCCACACAACCATAATTCCAAAGTTGTTTAGAAATCGACCCGCCAACGTCAAATAACGTACCAGGTCAGACATCCTAAAATGAATTTTCGACTCATTTTTGCGTAATACAAAAAGGAGTACATAAGCTGAAAAAAACAATGGCTAGACAATGGCAATATGCCAAAAGATCAACAATTCCAACCCATGTTTTCCTAGTTCTTGAAGTCATGAGTATGCACTCAAAATAAAAGATAACACATTTGCATATCAATCAATCCAAAAATCGTTTACACGATATTAGTTATAAATTCCTATAACCAATAAATTAGCCATAAATAGTTATGACGCGACATCTCAAAGATATACAGTTAATCAATGGTATTATCAGATGAAATGGTAAGAAAAATTATCAGTTTCAACAAGATTCCAGATTAGATTCAACCTCACCTTAGACGTCACTTTTATGTAACACTCTCTGTGCATTAAACCGAATATAATTTAAAACGACTTAAATAGCTGTTAGAGATAAGTTTTTGCAAGAAATTACTTGTCGTAGAAAAGGATGAAGTGAATGTTTTTATAATTTTTGTGCTTTGAAACCAGACAATTAATTAAATTTTTTACAATTTTTGATTAGTTTTTTCGTTGTTAGTAGTTTTACTATCAAAAATTATGCATAACTTCATGCATTCTCTATAAACTGGTTATCAACAATTTCTTGTGCTCTTATGCACATTTTTAGTGTCCGTCACTTTATGCACTGCATGAAATTGCGTAATTTATTCATGTCGCAGCTTACCTAACTTTTCGTGATTCACATTTTCCGCAGGCAAATTTAAAACCATTTTCTTTGTTGCATAGTAACATTTGACTTCTTGTCACGCCAACAAGGTGTGCCCGTGCCACCAAAAGATAACATTTTAGAAATTGAAAGTGCATATGTGTGCAATATGTAGGTACATACTTTTGAGAATGAAGAAATCATTATTTTTTACTTTTAACTAAATTAATTTCATTTCGATTTGACAAACCTACATACAATTTTATTCAAAATTTACTGCATTTCTTGTATTGCCAAAGTCCCGTATTTATGTAATTTTACTCGATTTACTTTCCACTTAAGATTACCAAAAGTCGGGTTGTTGCATATGATGTTAAAATGTCTTGAACAGATGACCGTCAAAGTGTTTACGCTAGACTAGAAATGTTTGTGTGTACTTGAGCGTGCGGTTTCTTCTGAAACGTACGCAATGCAATTTTCAATTGCAGTGAGAAAAGCGATACTTATGTGATGAATTCAACCCTCCTCTATTATTAGTTTGCAATACTTACGTATTTAATAAGTGAGATTTAGATTTCGATTCCTATTAGCAGTGTTGGTATCACATTGCTTCCTTAACATTCATTTGCACAGCGAGTTCTTAGTATAAGAATTTTACAAGGTTTTTACACGGCAGATTGTACACGTATTGATACATTACAAAGGGGTGTTTCAACTCCAAAACCAAATCAAGGTTTTACAAATAACTTAGGATATGCATTAATCGTGAAGGCGCGCAAAGGGTTGCGTTTTGTGGCTGGAAATCAGGCAGAGAGAAACCGCAAGCTTCAAAAGTCATAATGCTCGAACCGCTAATTTAATATCAATTTCCCATTAAGTACTACTATGCTATTTTAAATTAATATATGGCCGTGTACCTGAATCGAAGGACATTTGAGAACACAACGAGACACGATTTTCAATTCTCACTCGTTTGTAGAATGTAAAATGTATAATGTGTAAAATGTATTCTGATAGATTGAAGGCGCACTTTCCTTAACTCATCCTTTTGGCTTTTCTATTACCACTTAAATATTTTATTTCAAATTATCGTCCATAAATTAAATTTTAAACTTTGTTTAGAACTAACAAGTAATGAAGTTATATTCGACGGGGGCTGAATCTTGCATACGCACCACTATAGCCTTACATTCTACTCTCCAAATTCTTTTATTTGATACCCATATCGCTGATATTATTAAGACGAAAAAGAATAAAAAAGGTCGCGGTGTTTACCATATTCATTTCAAAATTAACCCATTTTTAGGCAGATATTATATCTTCACAATAGTTTTAAACGCTTTGTCTTGTTTGCTTTGTGATAAATAAGCGTTAAAAAGTGAGAAATGCTAAATTTACTGACTCTTAACTTTGTGTGGATACGGTCGATTGGTTCCGTTTTTGGACATAGAGAGTAGAGTTGTTCGTAAAGTAAACATGAAAAATTTCAGTTTTCTAACGTTTATAATTTCTGAATAGCGAGCAAAAACGCACAGATTTTTGTTAAGAAAAACGGAGAAGCGTACAGTTTATACTCTGCGCGCTTCTGCTCTGACCAATTTGATCCATTTCCAATACCTGCGTGCACAAACTGGCAATACTTCCATCAAATATCAAGTTGATGTCTTCATTTTTGCGACCAGGAGAGTGCTAACAACACAACACACACATCGCACATACACATAGACGGACAAACATGGGTAAATCAACTCAGGATTTCGCGCCGATCAAGAATATATATACTTTGTAGGGTCTCTGAAGTTGCCCTTTTGGGGGTTACATATATTATGGAAAAAAAAACAAGATGAGTATAACCCCATATTGCAGTGGTTGGTATAAAAAGGACATTAA
>NW_024003160.1:0-1614 GCF_014805625.2 Glossina fuscipes
TTGTCATTTTTCGGGTAACAAAATTATGTCATAATTATGGAACCTCCAACATTGAAGGGTGTGAAGATAAATTCGAATTTAACTAGTAAAGACACCTACCATTTCTGTTAACGTACCTCTGTTAACGACTTAACAGAGCTCATGTTAAATAATTACAATTAAGATATAGTTGGTTTGAAAGCCTAATCCGTCCATATTAAAAAAAAGAAAATATTTTTGTGGGCATTTCATGAATCAATATAAAACTACCTTTCAAGCAAACTAAATAAATTCAAATTCTGCTTATGGAAACTATTTTTAACGGTATTTGAAATTTGGTATGTTAGCGAAAACTGCATATGAAAAAACACCCTAATTTGACACTCTAGTGCGGCCAAACTAGAAAATGTCGCCTATATCACGTGAATCTATATAAAAGTACCTATTGCATGGGCAAAAAAATTCACACTTTGCTTTCAGGAACTATTTTTACCGATTTTTTGAAATTTGGTATGTTACCATAACATAGCTGTGGGAGAACACCCAAATTTGACACACTGGTGCGGCCAAACTAGAAAATGTCGCCTATATGCACCTATATCACGTGAATCTATATAAAAACGCCTGTCCAATGAGCAAAAAAATTCAAACTTTTCTTTCGGGAACTGCGTTGAACGATCTTTTGAAATTTGATATGTTAGCGAAAAATGGTAATATGTGGTATAGTATAGTGTATTTTGTACTGAAAATAATTCTACTACAGTATAGTGTATTTTGTACTGAAAATCATTGTACTACAGTAGAAAATTTTTGTATAGTGTATTTTGCACTGAGAATAATTGTACAGTATAGTGTATTTCGTACTGAAAGTCATTGTACTACAGTATAGCGTATTTTGTACTGAAAATCATTGTACTACAGTATAGTGTATTTTGTATCGAAAATTATTGTATATAGTTTTTTTTTGTCCTAGAATATAGTGCATTATGCTAAAGTATACTATACTAGTACTATACTTTACTATACTAGTATATACATATGCTATACTATACTCACAACCATTTTTCGCTAACATATCTAATTTCAAAAGATCGTTCAAAACAGTTCCCGAAAGAAAAGTGTGAATTTTTTTGCCCATGAAATAGGTAATTTTATATAGATTCACATGATATAGGTGAATATAGGCGACATTTTCTAATTTAGCCGCACCAGAGTGCCAAATTTGGGTGTTTTTTCATATGCAGTTTTCGCTAACATACCAAATTTCAAAAAATCGGCAAAAATAGTTCCTGAAAGCAAAATGTGAATTTTTTTTGCTTAATCGATAGGTATTTTCATATAGATTCAAGTGATATAGGTGAATATAGGCGACATTTTCTAGTTTGGTCGCACCAGAGTGTCAAAGTTGGGTGTTCTCCCATATGCATTTTTCGCTAACATAAATTTCAAAAAATCGGCAAAAATAGTTCCTGAAAGCAAAGTGTGAATATTTTTGCTTAATCGGTAGGTATTTTCATATAGATTCACGTGGTATAGGTGAATATAGGCGACATTTTCTAGTTTGGTCGGACCAGAGTGTCAAAGTTGGGTGTTCTCCCATATGCATTTTTCGCTAACATACCAAATTTCAAAAAA
>NW_024003160.1:1714-1940 GCF_014805625.2 Glossina fuscipes
CATACCAAATTTCAAAAAATTGGCAAAAATAGTTCCTGAAAGCAAAGTGTGAATTTTTTTGCCCTTGCAGTAGGTACTTTTATATAGATTCACGTGATATAGGTGAATATAGGCGACATTTTCTAGTTTAGCCGCACCAGAGTGTCAAAGTTGGGTGTTCTTCCATATGCATTTTTCGCTAACATACCAAATTTCAAAAAATCGGTAAAAATAGTTCCTGAAAGCA
>NW_024003160.1:1950-16952 GCF_014805625.2 Glossina fuscipes
ATACCAAATTTCAAAAAATCGGTAAAAATAGTTCCTGAAAGCAAAGTATGCATTTTTTTTGCCCATTCGATAGGTACTTTTATATAGATTCACGTGATATAGGTCAATATAGGCGACATTTTCTAGTTTGGCCGCACTAGAGTGTCAAATTTGGGTGTTCTTCCATATCCATGTTTCGCTAACATAGCAAATTTCAAAAAATCCGTAAAAATAGTTCCTGAAAGCAAAGTGTGAATATTTTTGTCCATTCAATAGGTACTTTCATATAGATTCACGTGATATAGGTGAATATAGGCGACATTTTCTAGTTTGGTCGCACCAGAGTGTCAAATTTGGGTGTTTTTCATATGCAGTTTTCGCTAACTTGCCAAATTTCAAATACCGTTAGAAACAGTTTCCATAAGCAGAATTTGAATTTTTTTAGTTTGTGTGAAAGGTAGTTTTATATGGATTCATGAAATGTCCACAAAAATCTTTTCTTTTTTTTAATATGGACGGATTAGGATTTCAAACCAACTATATCTCAATTGTAAGTATTTAACATGAGCTCTGTTAAGTCGTTAACAGAGGTAAGTTAACAGAAATGGTAGGTGTCTTTACTAGTTAAATTCGAATTTATCTTCACACCCTTTCAACATTGCCATCCAAAAGTCTAACCTAATAATTTTCACAGCTGTCTTTTGAAGTTAGCTTTGTACAGCTGTAAAGTTCTGCATTTCTACGTAATAATCGTTTGGGGCACACTACCTTAAAATGAAACGAGTGCCAATCTTTTTTAAGGCATTACTATCCAAATTTCCTAAACGGAAATGTGGGCACATTAATGCCGTTAAGAATTCAAACGCGATGCTGAAGTTATTAAACGCGTCTCGTTTTGAGCAGCCCTTAAAATAGTCTCGCTACAGTGGTGTTATAAATTAACAATATAACAAGTCCCATTGAGATATTTTGAGTATAAGAAGCCCTATGTTTCATCTTCCTCCGACGAGGCTTTTTTTTTTTTAAATTGTTAACCATTCGCTTGTTTCCCCGCTTGTTGGAAGAAAATTTTGTCCTACCAATGCTTAAATACTTCAAATTAATCCCTCATTTAATCAATGAATATCAAAAGATTTGGTGGAGTTCGGTTTTTGTAAAATCGAGCAAAATCTGTGAATTCCAATATTCTTTCAAAGTAACATCTGTAATCCACACCATAACTCTAATGGTACATAAAGAGTCTAACGAATAGAGAGAATGGGAAAGTAAAATACAACAGGCTCATCTCTGGTTTAGCTGCATATAAAGGAATAGTGATAATTGGTGTTATAAGTGAAAAAAATCATGCCTTTTTTCATCGTTAAACCAAAGTTCATTGAAAAACTGGTAAACTTTTCTATATATCATTCTATTAGTGTTATCTTTTGTGTGTAGACGGTTACGCGCAAGCTTTTCGTACAGGAGTTTCAAGGATGACTTTGAGTAATTTTACATTTAACCTACACAGGTGTAAGTTAGCCGACATGACAGAGAGAAAAATATTAAAGTACAAGAAACCATGTCCTTTTCCATTAAAAAGTTTGCAAAAATATTGCGAATAATTCTAATTAAAAAGACATATATGGTAATGATGGGAAATTTGCGGTGAGGTTTCAGAATGAAAAATTAAAAGTATTGAGTTTGATATGAGGGCAAATGGTTTAAAATGTTAATAATAATAAAATGTAAAAAGTTAAAGAAGAGTACTGCGGGGTAGTTCTTTTCAGCAAAACTTTTTATATATCTATTAGCAAAAGTTAAGCGTATACCAATAGTGATCTTTTTCGAGGTACAAATGCATTTCTAGATATTATTATTATTATTTGTAGGCAAAGAAATAAATTCTAAGAATAAACTTTAAAGCACCAGCATCTAGGACTATCGGCTTTATTGGAAATTCTATCACACTTGAAATTTGAACTCACGAGCATTGACTTGTCAGTCGAGATCCTACGCCTACTCGTTCGCTCAGGCGAATGCATTTCCAAATAGAAATTTCGATTGACTTAAGATTTTAACATTCTCGTAAGATTCGTGTTAAAATATGGATTTAAAAAATAAATATAAATTTTAGCAAACACTATTTGATTCTTCGAAAAATCCGCAATAAAATCTACCATAAAATTCGTTAAACGATGCAATCGAAAAAATCCTACGCGGTTCACTTAACAACGGCGTTATGCTACAGGCAGGGACAAGGAAGACAGTACAGCAAGTCCTCAAAGGCAGATTTATTTTATTAAGAATATGAGCTGAAGGGCGAACGACATATTGGGTGCAGTCTGTGCGAAACATATGCTTTGCACAATGTAAATTAAAATAATTACTTTGAGTTTTCATAGAAGTTCGTGTGAAAGAAATAGCGAAGAATTAGTGTATGTGCGGATTTATCTGCATCGTTAATGAGGAGATAGCATTAAAAATGAATATGAACGAGCAGCTCGGTCTGATAACATTTTTTTTCTTTAAAAGTTCGATTCCTTTTTTCGTAACGGAAGAATTTGCAAATAATTTAAAATATATCTTACAGCTCTTAATAGCCTGTGCCTTGATAAATGTAGACGTATAGGATTTTCAAACAAGCCTCTGGTTCATGTCATATTTGTTTAAAAATGATTCCATGTGAATTACCGCCTCTGTACTTATGCAGACATTCAATCCTGGTGCACCAATTTTTGCCATTGGAGTTCATTATTCATTGGAAACTATGCAGTAAAAAGTCCCCCAGAGTTACTTTCCATTATCTTTGTGGCCAGCTTACATAAGAATTTTTGAAGATTACACAACTTGTAAGGTACAAAATTATAATGTCACGAGGTACATGGGATGTTGTAGCATATTATAAGTCGAATTCATCTATTTCGTGCATTAAAAAAAAAGTGTTTTTCTTTGACAGTAATGCCTTTCTCATGTTCAAAAATCGCCCTTACGGTCCAAACACCACGACTAAAAGTTATTTTTGGACACGTAAAAGCCCTTTAGATACATCAAATGTATGTGTTTACTTGAGTCCAAAGAGGCAAAAATACTTATTTATGATGTCATTTAACGAAATATGAGCTTCTTCCCCAATGCACGCATTGTAATAACTATGTTGAACAACTGTGTAGGTATTTTATGCCACAAGTAATGGTGCAGACCAAACAATATTTTGAAAAAAACTTTATCCCAATCCCAATCAGAAGTATATTTTACTATTTCCGGAATACAAAATGTTTGACACTATATTTCTAATTACGTTTTTAACGTTTTTAACCATTCATTTTTTGTGCAAATGCTTTGGAAACAAGAAAACACGCATTTAGATATGTTTCCAGAAGCGAAAGACAAAAGTTAATAAAGTTTTCCACTACTTCTTGGTTTCTTGAATGTTTTCTTTTACATGGAATTTGAAATCCGCAGCCCGTGAAAGGTTATCTAGGATTTTGTTACAATTCACAATTATAAAACCAAAGCTTGCTTTCAATTCTTTTTTCTTTGGATTTTTTTTTATTTTGGTACCTACCATCGAGAGTCATTTTGTTGAATTACAAAAGGGAAGGCTCCAGGGGCCCTTAAAGTATAAATGTTCTTCATTAGGATAACATTCTGAGTCGATTTAAGTATGTCCGTCTACCCGTTTGTTCTAAACATTTCCCTAGTCGTAAAAATGGATACCTTGAATATTCTTTCACGCAACTTAACATTGAAAATGAGCCTAGCCGGTCGAAGTACGATCCTTTATTACAATCTTTACCTATAACCACTTCCGCTTCAAAGATAAAAAATGTGGGCTCTATTAAGCTGCAACTGAAATCAGCTATGCTTCCAAAAGCCAAAAATAAGCAAGTTTTCTCTTTACTTATAAGCTATACCAGACATAAACGCTCCTGCTTGTAGAAATATTATAGATAATTGAAATTTAGATTTGAAAATTATTTATTTGGTCAAAATATCCACAACAATGAAAAGAAAATTTTAAAGATCATTTAAGCGCGTTTGTTTTCTCGTCTGTCGGTCTTTCTGGACTTGTGCAATTTCCTGACCACCTGCATTGACATACTAGTTTCAAACTTTGCAAAACAATTGAAAGCTATTACGGTCAAGTTGATAATGAAAAGGAGCAAAATTAGCAAAAGAGCAAGCATTTGCTTATGATAACACTCGACAAAAGAGACTCGTCCAAAAAAAGATCTGTGTTAAAATAGAAAAAATCGTATGCGCTGTCCGAATAGTGTAGGTTATGGAAATTTAATTTTTTTGAGTTTGTTGTTTTAAGAGAAAGTTAGAGATTAGGTCATACCCGAACATATTTTTCTTATAAGTGTAGGACGTGAATGTATTCATTTCGTGACGACATTAAGAAGACAACAACAACCAGAAGAAATCTAGAACATCTTGAAATTTTAAGTCCAAATAGTCATATTTGTTCATCCATCTGCCCGTTTTCTATCCGTCCGTTTATTTGCTTATAGTCGTAAAAATGAAGATATCGACTTCAAATTCGGCAAAAACTTTGAAAGTTGCTGCAGTGAAGTTGGCGTTAATAACGAGCCAATCGGCAGAAGAGCACACCTGCGGTGCATTGTCTTATAAAACGAGAACATCTCAGCTTTCAAGAAGCATTGCTATTTACTAGTTACTCATAACCTGTAACAAAAAATATTTGCACAATTAATGTAAACGTGGTGGCTATAGAATACAAATTTCTTAATTGTTTTTTATATCCACGACTGAATGATGGGGTATGGGATGATGCACATTTTATTTTTTTCTTCATAACGTATGTAATACCCAAAAGGAAGCTTCAGAGACACGATAAGGTAGGTATATTCTTGATCAGCATACAATTCTGAATTGATTAAGCCATGTCTGTCCGTCTATATTTGTTATTGGTCGCAAAACTAAAGATATCGTCTTCAAATTTGGTAGAAAACAAGGAAGTTTTTGGACGCAGGTTGGTATTGAAAATGGGTCAAATTAGTCAGAGCAGTAGCTCGCTCTGTAGCATAAGCAGAGCGCAACTTCGTTTTTCTTAACAAAAATTTGTGAGTTTTGGCTTCTTACACTATTTTGTATATTCCTCAAATGAAAATATACTGCCTAAAAATGGGTTAATTCTAAAACGAATATGGTAGACTCCGTGAATAATATTTTTTTAATAAAAAAAACGCTGTATGTATCCAATAAAAGAACTTGGAGAGTAGAATGGGAAAAGCATTGTGAAGGGCATGCGAAATTCAGCCCCGGCCGTATATAACTTTCTTAATTGTTTTTTTTTATTTTTTGTGTATTTTTTTAATAAAACCAAAAAAAAAAAGAAAACAAGGGGAACAAAATATAAAACTTTGCTTCATATGACATTTTTGATTAAGTTAAAATAAACCAAAGATGAAAACTAAAGAAGAGGAGAGATAAAGTTATTGAAATATTTGGAAAGCCAAATTAAATTTTATTATTTAGTATTTTATTACAAAGAAATACCACTAATGAAATTACATAATATTAATTTATAATATTGCATTCATTCCAGGAAAATTTCAATAAAAATTTCATTAATTAAGTGGACATCGCTTTCACAAATAAGGGGAGTTTTTAAACCCTACACGGCTTGTGATAACGGGTATAGTACCGGTGAATTAAATTTGTGCTCAGGTTTCTAACGCCCTCAATGACTTCAAAGAACTCAAGTTTCATTATGGTGATCAAATCATTCTCTCAAGGGATTTTAGTTCGTCTGTCCGTCTGATTTCTACCTATTTTGTATTCGAAGTCAGTAGTTTTGTTTGTTTGTGTTCGGAATTCCTCCATTTCATATTTAGCACGACCATTTTCTGGATTTTGTCACTAGAGGATTATGTTTAGAAAAAACCAATTTCTTACGCGTTAAAATCTTAAACAACCCAAGCTTTTGTGTGTAGTCACATGAAAGCTGTTAAGATAAAATTTATTTCCGAAGTTTCAGTTCCCTTCAATAAGAACATTTTAAGTTTTCACTAATTGTAAGTGGCTGCGTCAAGCGAAATTTTTAAACGCCTGAGCGCATTTTAACGTAAGCGAAAAACATCTGAGAGCGTAAAATAAACAACTAACGTTCTCCGATTACATACAAAGCAATTGATATCTAAGCTTGAGAACGATATCAATAAAGTAAAAAGTAAAAAAAAAGTTGTAGAACGAAAACACTTTTTCCAGGCTTTTTGACTTTTTGTTTTATTACCTGCGAAAACTTGAAAACATTGCAAGAAATGTGAAACGTGTATGGAAAGTTTACACTCTTGTATGTAATATTCTCATGTTTCTTAAAAAAACTTTGAGATCCAGTAGTAATAGTTTGGAAAGAAAAGGAAGAAAACGTAAGAAAAAAGAAATTTTCTTGTATTTGAATAGTGCTTAATAAAGTAAATCCATATGCTTATCCCAATAGGCATTGTAATTCGATGCACTTTGGTATACGTTTTTATACGAAGTACAAGCTGTATAGCAGATGTTTAGTTGGTGATGTATAGTTATGCTTAAAGCCTATATTTTCAATTATCGGGAATAGTATTGACCGAATTCCTTCGCCTGTTTGTTTGACTACGGAATATCCTATAGCAGTGTTGGAAATTTGATCAATGTTCTTCTATTTGTTCAAGCAGACGCTGTTTCAAAAAGAAAACGCCCACATTGCATATTCATCTACAATGGCAAATTTGAATGAATTAAAGTTGGAATTACTATAGATCCGACCCCACTGTTATTATCTGTTTACAAATGTGATATTCAACAGAAAGAAAATAACACGGGGAATATACCCTATATATGTACGTAAATATATATATATATATATATATATATATACGCTTCTTTAAAGCCTCACAGTACAAACACTTTGTTCTTAACCTTTTATACACACAAAAAAAAGCGCAACGAATCATAATTAAACCGGTTTGAATGTGCTTGCAATAAGAAGCAAACGATAAATGAGGAATCTTTTGTACTTGATAGAGGGCGATTTAAGTACTGAATTACTGAATTATTGCAAGTGCAGTAATCTGTGACATAAAGCAAGAATTGATCAATAACGTATGATAAAACAGGTGAATAATTGTAGCGAAGCTTTTAAAAATCCCTCGTGATTTTGATGGAGAGTAAAAAAGAAACACAAGTTTGGGCGAATTTAATTTCCACTCAAAATAGACGGTCTCGGCTGCCATACGATTACCTGCGCATAATTTTACTGATTGTTAATTTCTAGCGAAATTTTTGGTTCATCTTGTTAAGAGTACCGGTAAAAAGTTAACGAGATGGTTTCATAAACCTTATAAATTTTTGGATTACATTCACTACTTTTAGTTCTTTTTGGGTTTTTTGGTCGGCTGGAATATTTCAAACATACTGTAATTAGTCAGTTAATAAGTGTAATAATTCTCCTCTACACTTGTAAAGCCTTAAATTGACTACGAACTTCTTAGCAATTAAAAATTCGAGCACCCTAATGCGTGATGTAGCTGTCTTCTTTTAACATACGTTTTTATATGCGTATAATTTAAACTGGAAATAGGTTAAATTCATTAACATTCCTCAACATTTGCAACACCCAGAAGGAAGCATCAGAGACGCTACAAAATGTACATATTCTTGATCAGCATCAACTTCTAAAACGATTTAAGCATGCCCGCCTGTGCGCGTGTCCGTCTGCGTAATGTCTGTTCCCTCTTGGCCGCAAAAATAAACCTACTAACTCCAAATTTGGCAGAAACGCAAGTAGGTGTTGAAAATAGGCCAAATTGGTCAGAACACAAGCCGGAGCTGAAGGGTAACCTAAACGCCCAGAAGGAAGTATACAAATGCTTGTCCGGCAATTCTGAATGAATTTAAGCATGTTCGTCGGCGTGTCTCTTTAATGCCTATTGTCAACGTATTCCTGGGCGCAAAAGTGCACCTATCGACTTCCAATTTGGCAGAAAACATGCGTGTTCTTATATGCAGATGCCAAGCGGTACAAATCGGTCAAAGGACACGCCCACAGCACTACATAAATTAAGAACACCTCTGTTTGCCAAAAGAAATATAAACTTGACTTTTTGACCGTTACTCATAACCTGTAGCAAAAATTTGAAGGCATATTCTATAGGTGATGCTGTAGAACCTGTAGAAAAGGGGAAAAAATTAACCACTGCTACTCAATATTACAGTCTATCTAAGTTTAATTTTTTTTCAATAGTTTTATAAGGCGCACAAACAAGCTTTAAAAACACCATGAAGTATATGAATTCTTGACCAGTTGCAAATTTGAAATGCACCTAAACATGTTTGTCTCTTCGTCTGTCCGTGTGCGAAACTTTATAGTATTTGTAGTAAACATTCTTCCGTTAGCAAAAATGAAGATATCGTCTGTAAATTTGCAAATGCATTTGGAAATGACAAATACTTTTCCAAGGACACGTCTATACGCCTATGCAGCAAAAACTTTTATTTTGAAAATAGAAATAATCAGCCGCGCACACTCTATATTATAGAGCATAAAAATTTAGTTCCCTTGTTTTTTTTTGCTGGTCTAGGATAAGGGTGATGGGTATAAAGCATTCGGTCACGACCGAATATAATTGTCTTACTTGTTTAAATTTGTTACGGTTGCAGATTTTAAAAACAGATGACTTTCGATGACTTAAGCTCTAATATCGATTATTTGTCGATATAGTGTCAGTTCATTTGATATGGTTTTTTGTATGTCATGATTGCTTCGCAATTTACGCTCTCCCATGCTTGACATAAATCATTCAATCAATACAACTCATTTCCTTGTAAAAGCCGATTGTCCCGTGTGTTTGATTTGTTCAATTTTTCAAAGAGGTCTATGGCGCTTACGATTGTTTATATTACATATGCACTGGAGTTAAAACTGTGAAAAAGGTAAGTTAAAAGCTAAAGTAAAGCAAATATCTCTAAAAACAAAAGAACTTTTACCATACTTCAACTAACAGACGAATTATAGTTGCTTCAGAAGGTGTACAATTTTATATACGAAAACCGAGAACGGCAATGTTTTTATGGACTAGACCAATGTGGTTGCCTAAAACAAAAAAGCCCTGAAAGTACTGAGGAAACGAAAATTGAACTATATTCGATATAACTAAGTTTTAAGTACAGCATAATTCAAACATCTACGATGGTTCCTCTGATAGGAAGCACCCAATGAATTTTTATAATTTCATCAAAAGCACGTTCAACAATTTAGCCACTTTACAATTTTAATAATTCACCAAAATAAATAAATAAATAAAATATAATCGTACTGTCAAGAAGATATTATAGTACCTCTATTCCACCTCTCTTTATCTACCACAGCCAAACATGCATGTATTTTTGTTTAGAAACATTTTTTACTAACCTTTCTAAGGACACCAGCCAATGTGCTAGAGCAGCTGTAACTCGCCAGTTAAGATATTAGATAGCAATTTCCCAGTAGGGATTCATTTAAGACAGGCGGTCGTTTCACAGAAATTGTCTTTGCGGTAATGAATTTTGCATCCTATTCCAGTCAACTGAAAGCATCAGCGTAAGGCGCTAAATAGAGAGATATAGTAAAACTGAAGACATCGCTTTTATGAACTATTTGATAAGCAATACGAATATAAAAGCCTAGAAGCCAACCAACACATGTTGTTGTAAATTTGATAAACTTTAAATGCGATCTCAACAACGTTAAGCTAATTAATCAAAAAGTACTTATAGTACAGTTGTTGTTAAATTTTACACTTTTAAGTTACATATAATGAGTTATTTTTTGCTCTTTCAAGCACTTTATCTAAATGTCCACAAACGATAAACAAATTTGTGCCTACACTTGATTTTCGTTAAAGATAGAAAACACCACAACGAAATTAGAGTCGTCTTAGAACGTATCTTTGACGCCAATCACTTTATCAGGTAAAAAATCTTTTAAGAATATTGGACTCATCGGTTGCGAAAGAAAATCTTAAAGGACTTGAATAATTTTTGATACTTGTTTTTTCATTCTGCTTTTTTTTCTAAAAGAGCTCTAATCGTTTTTGAAAAACCGTCTTGAATTCTAGCTTTTTATCTTAAGAACGAGTTTTGGTGATAGTGTAAGGGTGGAAGTGGAAGGCGGACAGAAGGATAAAGAAACATGGTTAAATTGATTTAGCATTAATCAAACATAGCTATATTTTATGAAAATACTGATGCGGATTTCTAGGTGCGACAACCGGAATGACAAATCTAGTAGCATCAGCAAATGATGATGATGATACTATCTAATAAATAAGAAATAACATTTTATGTGCGTATAAGACGTAAAAGTATAATTGCATCAATGCGCTCACTAGATAGTTGATGTATGCGTAAAATGCGAAACAGATATTAGTACAATGTATAGTTAAACCACATACAAGACTATTATGTTATGTACGCAAAGCGATGCGTGTTCACAAAAATAGGAAAATAGGTTTTATGTTAGAATTTGTGTCTAATTTTCTTCAAGACTTCGGATATTATTGAATTTTTCAAGCTTCTTTTGAAGCTTCTTTTGAAAATTATTGATAATATGGAGTGGGTTTTACGGGAAATAAAAATTCTGTTTTGAAATTGACTGCCAATACAAAAACTAAATGACCGACGGTTCGTAAAATTACTCCGAAATATTGAAGTGTTTATTTTGATGGCTTTGTTTGGTATAAGTTACAAAAAAAGAGAATAACAAAGAAGTAAACAAGCAGAAGTATAACATTTATTGTCTCATCTTGATCTTTTTTTATTAGATTTGTTTATTTGATATTGCGAATAATTGCAGCTTTCTTCAGGGTAGCACGTGATATATATTTATTTATTGAAATGTTGTACGTTGCACTGATCCAATTTATTGCCAAATTGTTTGTATAATCAGATAATTGTCCGATGCTCAGATTTTCCGAACAAAAGTAAGTCTATGATATAGAATACAAAATAGGAGAGATAGTGAAGATAAAGGACGCAGCGCGTGCAATAAAAATGAAAACAAAAATAAACTAAAAAGACGATACTTCCTTACGAAATATTTACGAAAATCAGAGAGATAATTTGGTGGCCTTATTTATTTGTTAAATAAAAAGAAATGTATATCCTTTGAGCACTTGGCGGCAGCTGTTTCATTAGTTATAAATTTTTCCCAAAAGTAAACGACTTATTCAATTACAAAAAATGCTTATCAATTACATTTGTTTCCTCACGAGAAACACCATTCTTACAGATACCTGAATATTTGTAATTACCAAGCATTTTGACACGAAGACGTTGTTTCAAAGTGATGTCTAAGCAAATTGTCGCGACATCGCGACAATAAAAATAGTTATCGTACTCATACAAGGGAATGTTTAGCTTATGATATTTGCAGACAAAATTGCAATGGAGTAATTTCGTGGACAAGTCGTAATAAGATAAGCGTGCGACATGAAAACGGAAAGTATTTTAACGAAAATGAAGATATAATTTTCGTTAACTTATATGTCAACTTTTTATAGGCAGTATTATAGAAACGTAAATTAACGCGAGAAAGCGACGAGAATGTAACATGGCAAAATGCATTTTGTTATCCTTTCTACTGAGATGAAAAGTTACTCAGGTATGCTTACTTTCCATCTCCCTGAATTCGCTTATAGGTATCATATCTCATCCATCAGTTACAAATATATTGTATTTTTTTTAAACTCTAATGCCCTGAATCGATTAAAAGTAGCTAAATTCTTAATAAAATGTTTACGACATTTTTTCGACAATTGAAAAGAATCGTTTTTTCTAAGATCCGTCACTCTATTCACCATTATTTTTTTTTAAATATGGTAATTTTATTGTTTATGTTCTTTCTCTTGACAAATAAATACATTGAAGGCATTCAAAATACAATCATAATCTCCATCGCGGAACTAGAAGCTATGCTTTTATTTGCCTAGTCTTCCAAAAAAAGTAAAATACTTTTACTAGCGTGTGATTTATGTCACTCCGCTAGGTTTGTCGAATTAATAAAAAAATATTTGTTTAGTGTGCATTTGTTTGTCTTACCTGGACCTTGCACTAAGCTTCTTATTCTTTACTTCGAAACATCTTAGTCAACCGAGATGTTCTGTATTCTATGTATTTTATAACCTGATGAAATATGCTCCCGAAATGTGCTTCTCTTTACCAGAAATTTTGTATAGCGGAAACAGGTGTGCACCGTATGCTATGTATAGCCATAATTCAAGTTTATAAAGTCTGAATATTTAGAGCACATTACAAGGTATAAGGCTAAATATGTATTTGAGAAATAAGAGAACTTGTGTTGGGAAGTAAGAGAACTTGGAGAGCAGAACGTGACTTGTAATAGACTAAAAAGTTCAATATAAATTCTATAAAAATTTTTTCAAGTAATCTTATATGTAAACGAATTAAAACGTGGAAAATAAAATTTATCTTATGTGACTACACATAAAAATCGATCTCTTACACATCAAATCTCAAAAGTCAAGAGCTTTTATATATAGATACATAAAAGTGGCTGAGATAAAATTTCCCCCTTTTGGTTAATTTAAATAAAAACTGATTTGAAATAATAATTTTTATAATACACATTCATTTAACCAATTAGAAATTTTAACTTAGTAGTATGAGCCAGTAAAGTGGATTTTATATCTGATCAAAGGCTTTAGAACAAGCGTTCGCTTAGGAATATAAGGCTCAACCAACCCTAATATGTATTCACATGATTGTTGCTATTTTTCATTCGTTGTTATGTATTTATATCATTTTATCTACAAATTTCGAATTTAATCGCAACGCGCTTTATGCTATTTTACACATAACATAAGTGACGACTATCCCGATAACCGGTATTACGTTATCGTGATGACAACGCCTTGACTGCCCTGTGGTATGACCACCACAACCATGAGACCGATTACTTGGTCTAGTGATGTGGCAACTTGTTAAATACCAGTGAAGCAAAAAAAAAAGAAATAGCATTGGGTACCCTGATAAAATTTAATTCAAAAGTAGAGCAGATTATATAAAATATTTTGATTTAAAATTTTTATCAAGCTTCAAGGCAAATACATTGGCTTTTCAAGAAATAGAGAACGTATTGTGTTATATATTGTGTGTATATATATATATATATATACATGTATATGTGTATGTATATATGTACAAGAATGGGGGTGTACTCGTTTTGTCATACCGTTTGCAGAACGCAACAGAAACTTCGGAAAATCCATAGAGTATATTATGTAAAATTGTTATTATAATTACTACTATTATGTATTTATTTATTGTCGCTTATGTAGCCTCGAACCCATTAAGGCATATTATTATATGTACATATATTTTATTTCTTTCTTGTTAATTTATACATGAATTGTCATTTAATTATTATTATTATCATTTTTTTTTCTTTTCTTCTTCTTACATACCTTATACTAGTTTTTATTGTTAGAGATAAGATTTACATCCAAGAGTCAATTGAAATCGACTTTTAATTTATTTTAGTTGAGTTTCATGTGTAATAAATAAGCGCTGTGATGTTAACCAATGCTTTCATTGTCCGTCTGTGTTGTTCGCTTGTCGGTTAGTCGATGTGTACGCAGCTGCCGGCCCGTTGTTGTTGTCGGCGTCCGTTGTTCCCAAACACACAACCACAAGACCCATTCTTCACCTACTCATTAAACTCAATTCTCTTTTATTCGCTTATATATATTTTTTAAGCACAACGAAATTTAATGGGAAGTAATAATAATTAAGTGGACTTACCTTACTGTGCTGAGCGCTATCTTCACTTCATTTTTTTTTTCTTTCTTCAAACGCTGCAACGTCACCATGAAGAATTAAAACTTCTTTGCTATGTTTGAACAAACGATGCTTTATATTAAACGCAAACAGGGTTTATATTTCGAGTTTCCATTTTATTTATATATTTTCTTTTAATCAAATTATTCATCGTTTCTTTTATTTTACATTTGTTCTTGTGCTTAAAGAATAATGGCAATAAATTGATTTTCTTTTCAATTTATTTTATTCATAGGCAGGACGAGACCATATTCATATATATGCATAGTCAATTTCAGCTTTTTAGTTTTAATTTTGATTCGCGTTTTTTTAATGAACATTTCCTATCTTCCTCATGATACGTCTACTTTATGCCGCTTTTAATTAATAACTGATCTGCTTAACGGCCACTTCACGACTGCTCATTTGTCCTTTTTGCTTGTACTTGCCTTGTGTTCTCTTTTTGTTTGTCGACGGCTTAGTCAGTATGTGTTGCAACGTATGAGTATACAATTTTCTCTCGCAAAAATCCACCCTTGTGTATACAGATGGACTTTTTACTATCCACTCTCTTTTCATAATTATTTTTCATAATATAAATAAAGCAACGAAGAGAGAGATAAATATTAACGGATTCCGTTAATGCATAGAACATTGCTAACTTGTGGGAAACAAAGGAAAAAGCAGACCTATAGAAATCCTCTACACCTATACACGCGGACGTTACAGCCGTTATGTTCATAAACTGTTCTTCATTTTAAAGTTAATTTATTAATCTTTATGACATTATGCCATATATCCTATAATGGATTCCTTAGGCCTTAACTGAATTACCTCTTACTTATTGAATTAATCGATCACTTCATTGTTTATTACACAGAAACTTTCTGCGCTCCCATAACTTTGGTGGTATTTGACTTTTGTACATCCGAACTGCAAGAGAACGAACTTATTGCTGCAAGTACATCAAAAGCGTCCGTTGAATGATCTTAATGCTCATAGCTCGAATCAGGTTCACCCCGCCAGTTTGCATATTCTTTCATCTGTTGGCGGTTCTATATCAATCCTAGAATACCTTCAACTATGATACAATACGCTTAGAAGTACATCCTCACAAACGCTTGCTGGTAACTCTCAAGAAAAAGCATAATTGCTACACTAAGGTTAAAGCGACCATACCAGACCAAAAAAGAGATATTTTATTATTATTTTTTTTAGTGGAAGTA
>NW_024003161.1:0-2113 GCF_014805625.2 Glossina fuscipes
TAGTTTTTATACTATACTGTTTGAAATTACAAATTCCAATGTCTTTTTATAGTAGATATTACTTTCCAGAATATGAAAAGAGGAAACAAAGGTAACTTAATTTTAATTTAAAGCATATTTCTTAAATTTTAAATAGTAGTTTCCAATTATGGACCAATTAATAATACTAATAGTCTGTTTGGAAGAGTAATGGAAGCAATGCGGAAAATTCGACACACTAACAACCTAGAAAAAAAAATTTTTTTTGAATTTTCGATCTACCCGCTCAATTCAGACTATTTGTCTTATCTTTCGGTCACAATATCTTTAAAAAACCTCTGTAGTTTCTTTCACCAACGGGTGTTATGCAGTGCTATACACGCAGCTACTTAGTTGTCCAATAAGATTTCGCATAGAGCATTTAAATATATCTTCCTGATATAAAAACTCTTACATGAGTAAGAGAAATTGCTTATATTTATGTTAGCGAAAATGAACGATCGCGTTGAAGATTTATGAAATTGCTCTTCGGTAAATTCATATTACAAATCAAAACTTTGCGGATTCATCCTTACAGCTTCCTGTAATTTTCGTTCGAATGTTATTGCAAGTAATTCTTCAACATCACGGTGTAGGAAGAGTGAACTTATCCATTTATTCATTTTATATCATTACGTTTAATCAATTTGTCTGCTTTGTTTAAGTCCACCAATATAGCCAGCCGCCATTTTTTTCTCTTAAATCAAGTTTTTAAAATTCTTTTTTTTATCATTTTCTTATTTGTTTTTTTGCTATCGCAATTTTTAATGTTGGCTTCTTACTTTTTGCGACTTAAAACCTTCTGCTACGTCAAACTGCTCTTTGTAGTTTTACGTTTCCATTGAACTCCTTTTGGGATTAAGTTCATACCCCTGAAATGTGATTTTTAGGATAGCAGAAGTCTTATTTAAAATTATAAAATAAAGAGTGAAATAAAGATATATAATAAAGAATGAAACAAAGATCCATTGCGAATATAAATTTTCTTGTGTTTTCCTGAGCCGCTTGTAAGACGTGGCCAAATATTAAATTGTTAAAGACTTCCTTATTAAGACTTCCTTCTATAAATGGTATAAACGTTATTGGTGGGCACGGATTTAACTGAATCCGCTTTTACGTTTATTTCTTCGTTCACGTTGCGGTAATGAATTTGACAGTTTTTTAATACTTTGAAGTTTGGTCGTGAGATTTTTTTTTTAAATCACGCGCTTAAGCTTAAATTCCAGCTTTTTTGTCTTAAGATTTCCTTTATATCAAATAATAAGTAAGATAACTATTTTTGGTCGAGAACGAATCTTTTATATCCATCACCATTATCCTAAAAAAGGTTAAAGAAAATAAAACCTCTATGTACTATAACCTGCGCCTACGCAATTGATCTTTTCTATTTCCAAACAAAGATTTGATCCGTTTTCAATAAAACCCTGCGTGCAAGAACTTCCAATGTTTTCGCTAAATTGGAAATCGACAGCTACATTTTTGCGGCCACGATACCTATTACGCAGGTCTATATATGTACTTTGTGAAGCCTCCCATGCTCCTTCCTCGGCGTTGCGAACGGTTTGATAAAATGAGTCTATCCCTATACTCTTCCGCAATGGGTATAAAAAGCCAATAGTTACATAACATACTCGGTTTTAATTTTTCATTGTGTTATAACATAAATCTCTCTTTCGTAAACCTACTTTTTAATTCTACAGTATAGGCCCTTCTTTTCAAAACTACGAGAGAGTTTATATTTGTAACACTTTAATTGTCGTTTTGGCCTTTTCCTTTCGATTAACTTTCAGCTGATTCTTCGACTGGCTTACGACTTACGCTGCCTTCCCAAATATTCTGCTTATACACACTTTAAGAAGCAAGCTACAATTTCGTAACTGCATCGCGACATTCTTAGTCCGTTAAGCCATTGAATCCATTGAAAAGTGCAAAAGAAAAACGCTTACGATCAACTTAGGGAAAAATCTACTAATTGGAAAGCTAGCTTTGAGGCTCCGAACTAGGGTAGCTTCGAAAAAAGGAAGGCTTATTAAGGAAAGAGCAAAATCGCAACAGAGTTTGGCAAGATACGAAGAACGTAGGAAGAATCCAGTGA
>NW_024003162.1:0-1131 GCF_014805625.2 Glossina fuscipes
TTACACACTCGATTTCGATTTCTAACTTGATCATTTCAGAAAATAACGCTTGGGGTCTCCTACATATAGTTTTGTGATTGAAATGATAATCTCATCATTTGTACTTAAATCTTCCTCTTTCGAGCTATATGGTGCTATTTCAGTGATTTTTAATCAGCCCTTGAAATTAGGGGTTTAGTCCTTTGTGTTAGACGAGTAGTTTCCTTATTTCGCGTCACCAATGGGGAAACAGACATCACTTTCCAAACTATAGAGGCATTGTGAAGTTGAGTGTCCAAATTGTTTGAGCGAATGATTTCTCAGCGTTTAGCGTTACCCATTAAACCTTATATTTCTTCATTCTAGCATGGCTTTCTGAAAGGAACATCAGCTGTTACGAATTTCTTAGAATTTATTTGCCATGTTTTCTGGGCTGT
Organism: Glossina fuscipes; assembly: GCF_014805625.2. Taxonomy (NCBI): domain Eukaryota; kingdom Metazoa; phylum Arthropoda; class Insecta; order Diptera; family Glossinidae; genus Glossina; species Glossina fuscipes. The sequence goes on from NW_024003162.1 coordinate 417, forward strand.
TTCTAGTGGCTCTCGCACGGATGTCGCGTATACTGGTTTTAGTAACCCGTTTGACTTAGTTAACCATAACTAACTGATTTTCAAACTCCTGATCCCTGGCTTCCCTTCGTACTTAACTAACTAGATAAGCTCTTATCTGTATAACAGATCATTCAGTGCTCTGTTTAACTTCAACACCTCGGATGGATTTACCGTGACGTCTGGCGTCCCTCAAGGCTGTCACTTAGGACGTCTTTTATGTAATTTATATATTATTGCTCTCCCCTCGGTGATTAAATTCAGACAGATCTTATTGTAAGCCGATGATATTGAACTGCTCTCTTCATTCTCCTTGAAATCGCAATCGTATCAGCTTCAAATTGACCTATTCGGCTAGATGGCGATCGTTAAATTTTATGAAATTACAAAAAGCTTTCTTTCTTAAGAAGGAAGCCAGTCGTTGACTCACACAAGTTGGAAAACGTAGATTCGTTCATCGATTTAGGGGTTCTATTCGACGAAAGATTACGTTTTAAGTTGCACTTCGAGGTCTCTTTAAGTAAACCTTTTTCCGCTTTAGGTGTCATTAAGAGGTGATCCGAAGCGCTTAGAGATCTTTACCAATACTTGAGTATGCTTCTGTTGTGTGGTCTCCTTCCTATAAGTGCCATGTGGATTCAACAGAATTCCTTTAAAAAGAATTCTTGCTGTGTATCCCCATGAATTTGAGTAGGGA
>NW_024003163.1:0-3013 GCF_014805625.2 Glossina fuscipes
AACTGAGTTAGAATAACTATTTACTTCGTTCATTGAGGCTTATTGTATGCGGAAGAGTACGCACAAAAAGTCGATGCTCTCTTTGCACTTGGGGGTAATCACGTAAGCAAGCGACAAAGCACTAGGCAAAGATGTAGATAAACTTGCTGGAGGTACTCGCTAAATGCGCTCTCCGAGTTATGTTAAATCTTTGCGTCAGTTTTAAATATAATCCAAGAAAATTCACAACAAAACTCTCTTTTAGACACTAATGCTACCTCAAAGCGAATAAGTAAATTGTTTTTGCCTTTGTTTATGTTTGCGCTTGAGCAAACGGCGTATAAATATATGTTATATTGTTGTTTGCACATTTATGCAGAAGTTTCGCGTTTATAAACATTCATTATATTCTAGGGAAACTTGGTATGAGCGGTGCTATGAGGACGATAATGGTCATCACACGTTCAAAATAGTACACATTCCAAAAGCCTTCAAAAAAATGAAGTTAACGCAAACGCTCAGGACAAGAATGTTAGCGGAAAAAAGGATGCAAGTCCAAAAAAACAAACGCTGGCTTATTACTATGACCAATTCCCAGCAAATAATAAACCATTACGCTCCTTTAATCATATCGGCGGTTTTCAAAACAATGGAGAAAGCGCCGAATCGCGTTATCCATCGTATTACAATAATAGTTCACGATTTTTGCCATTTTTTTGCGACATAAAACGTAATGCCTCTGAATGCGTAGAAGAAGCCAATTCATCAGCCTCGATTAGTGACTTTTTCAAGAATACAATGAAAACATAAAACGAATCTGATCTGCCATTTTTATTCGCCTCTGGCTCAAAATCCAATGTTCAATTATCCCAAATCCCTTCGGTGCAAGAGTTGGAGGCTGAATGGCGTCAAAACTGTTCAACGTACAACTCATATCAGTCCTAACAAGGGAAACAGTATTAATAACGATGCGAAGGAACAAGATACGGAAAATGTTCGGAAATTTGTTAATCACTTATATGTAATAAAGACGACACTCAGGGTATACAAGCAAACTCCTATTTGCAACAGTCTCACTACCGAGCGAAAATTACATCAAATAATCATAATAAAAGCAATAAAATGCAAGTACCATCCCCGCAACCAGCTGCAGCAACCAATTTTATCCGTCGGCAGAAGTAAGTATGAACATTCTTTCGTCACATGTAATGAATTCCCACACAAACAATACGTTATTCAAATGAGTGAAATGAAGGCAATTTGTCTTTTGATAAATAGCGCAGTAAAAATTCAAATGTATCTTTACACTTACTACAAGAATATAAGGATCAGCGCAACTGAATTACGAATTACGGTTGTACTTGAAATAAGAATGAGTTAAATAAATTGAACTGTAAACATCCGTGCTTTTAGCTACAAATTCTGTCAACCAATGGAAAGATTATTTTCATAATCGAATTATTATGATAACATAATCTGTCGAATAGCAAAATAAGCTAATTTAGAATAGTCTGCACCAAGCAATCACGATAATCTATTAGAGGCGTTTCCACATTTCATATAATATTGCCGCTACACGCGAAATAAACTTTGAAATCATATTCTTGAATATTTCTTAATGTAGTTACTCATGTAGCTTAAGTTTAAATCCTTATCCGCATAAACCGAAATTCAAATTGACTAAAAGTCAATTTTCATGAGAATGTCATTTTCAAAGAGCTTACCGTGTTTATATTTATCACCGAAGGATCAGGGCTACATTCATTTAATTAAAATGTTGGTAAGAATATTCCCTTTCCATATATATTCATACAAGTGCTTTGCTTGAAATATAATATATAATCTTTTTTATATAAATGTATCAAAAATATAAATTCATCTCCCCTTGTACGTCTCTTGAATAGTTTTATACAATTTTTATAGGCGTGGCATTCGATTTTACCCTATTTTCAAAAATAATATATACTGACGGTAAGTGCATTTCTTTAAAAATTGTTCATAAGAATATTTATATTTATTATTTATTTATTATCTTTGATTTTGCGAAGCTATTGGGGATATTTCTACCCGACACTACTTGTCGCAATGGGTTTGTGCGGCGTATGCAAGACGCAGAAGTGCTTTAGATAGACCCACCTTTTCACTAAGCCTGTCTGTCCATCTCTTGTCTATCCATGTAAATTTGTATTCAAGCTAAATGTCGCAATCTTTGAGATATTTTGAGTTGGTACACTGATGTGCTTTGACCCAAGACCAAACGCTATTGAAATAGTTTGGTCCACTCTTTTTTCTACCATTCCCCGTACAACACCCTACTTTGTAAAGTCGTCATACGTTTCCAAAACTCATTTCTTTAAAAATTGTTCATAAGAATATTTATATTTATTATTTATTATCTTTTGATTTATACGTGAAACCACGATTGTGTGAATTCAGTCACTTGGCAGACCGGTGCCATTTTCTCCACCAAAGATTTAAACTACTTGAATAAACAAACATATGATCTCTTTATGATATACCAATCCAAACTTAGCCTCTATGAAGAATTTCACGGGTACGCGATAATATCGCTGGACGACCCTGCTCCTCTACGATAATAAAATAAAGAAAATTAAATGAATTCGAAATCTTTCTTTCAACTCACGTATAAATGCATTATGTAGACTAGTGAACAACGCTCTTGGACCCTTTCAACAATTTTTCTTATTTTGTTTCTTACACCCAAAATGTCACGTTTCTGTAACTTAAAAGATTCTTTTACCGCACCATGTTGTGAACAGTTTTACTGCATTTTTGTCTCCAGAATTTGTGCCGTGTCGTCAATTTGCATATCCAATTCTTTAGACCAATTAACTAAACGGAAAAAGTTGAAAGATAGCAAAATTTTATTATCGGACAAGTGTAAATCGATTCAGCAATTGATGCTGATCGAGAATATATATATTTAGAAGTGGCTCCGGAGCGTCTTCTAGACTTACCATCATTTTAATTAAATGAATGTAGCCCTGATCCTTCGGTGATAAATATAAACACA
>NW_024003164.1:0-1466 GCF_014805625.2 Glossina fuscipes
CTGTAAAATGTACCGAATTTTCTCTTTGTTCATTTCCATTTTTAACATGCTGTAACTCACAACTGAATGCACCAAACAAAAAACAGCAAAAGAATTTTTTTACTGCGAAATGTACAGTATGTAAATGTAGAGTATCGGAAATTGTTTGATCGATACTTTACGAGAAATCTATCAGTGCAGCCATCTACCGAAAAAATAATGGATTTATTTTTCCCCAAACTAATATATAAAAGAATTTAAAAAGAGCAAAATAACTTTTAATTCTTTTGAATGCTTGCAAATTAATTAAATTTTCTCTTTAATTTGACCTAAATAAAAGTTGCAAACAATCCTGATAAATTAAATTAAAATCCCTTCAATTCATAAATCATTTATAATAGAAAGGTTTTTTTCAGGCAAATTAATTATAACTAAAGCAAATACGCAATAAATCATAAATTTTGCAAGAAAGATGCCAAGTTTCTTAAAGCAAATAAATTTAATCATTTTATAATACCGAGAAAAACATTTAATGCCATGCCCAGGAGAATGTAATAAACGGCTATAATTATGTTTTATTACGTTTGACGAAATTATAAACATGTGAAAATGGTTTTTTTTTTTTGTTTTAATCAATTCAAATTGATATCAAACTTGGTTCATTTATATTTAAATTAACTTTCTTCTGAATTTACATGATAAGTCGAAAGACGGGACCAACAATCATTTACTGTTCGATAAAGTTCTCCTTCTTCAACACGTTTTCTGGTGCATCACGTATTTTGTTCATTTGCGAGACCTTTACGTTCTCCGCCGATTCAATCTAAATGTCTTATAACTTTCCTTTGGCTCTTCGGTCATAGCGATTCTTCCAATAATTTGACGCCTTTGTAATCCTCTATTGCTCTTTTGAGAATGAAGACAAAGCTGATATTTGTCAATCATTGACAATTAACCACTTACTGTTTTCTGTACTATTAACCAGTCTATCAAAATATGAAAAGCGGTAATTCGAGTGAGAGACGCGTAAAATTTTCTTTTTATTCCTGAAAAGCAAAAGCTTAAATTTCTAAAGTGAACATCTGTCGAAAATTAGTATACAAGTTAAATTATTTTTATTTCCTTGGGTTTATTAATGAAACGCAATTTATTTTTGTATTTTTATTTAATTAATTTAACAATTTATTTCTTAATTTTGGGCTTGGAACTTGTTGTTAAATGGATAGTTGATAAAGAGACTGACTTTTCTTATCGATTTATAAAACAGAAAACCTCGGTTTTACCAATAATCCACAGTCAGCATTTATTTTTATTATAGGGTGAAAGGAGATATCTGTGGAAGATGTTTATGGTAGGGTGCGATTGGATATCGGTGAGAAGTGTTTACGTTAACTTTATATGAGAAGTGTTTATATTAACTTAATATGACACTTTAGGTCTGTTTATTGTAATTGTGAAGGTGGTTCGTAAGTTTGTTCTTTTTATTA
>NW_024003164.1:1476-3685 GCF_014805625.2 Glossina fuscipes
ATCAATATTTTTTTTTTTATTAATAGTTGTCAATATCTTCTATTGGGAACATATACGGGGCGTCCAGCAGAGCTCAATTTTGACTCCAATTTTGTTCATGATTTATGAGAATGATTTGTACCAACAAATTAATTTCTGTAAAATGTATTCATGTGCTGCCGACATTCAGTTACTGACGGATGAAGTCAGTGAACTAGTTACCTTCAGGACACTAGTCATATTGACTTACAAAGGAATATGGAAAGGACGGCGTTCAACTTTTTGCGTACGATTCCTTCAAAAACATGGATCAAGCAGTTTTCTCCGAATAGTGCTACTTCTCACTTTAGGTAATTGATAGATCGCAACTCGGCAAAATTTTCAAATAGCTTGTTATTAACAAACTTTTCTTTTGAAGAAATTTTACTTCCCAACACCCTTTCGCTGATAAGCTATCAGGAGTTTTATTTTGATGCACTCTTTCTATCCTATCACATGACTGTTTTATTCTCCTACCACACGATAAATTGTGAAATTTTAAAACTGCAAATTGCATTACAAGGTTAAAAAGGAGTTAAGAAGAAAAAAATAAGAACAGAGAAACCTTAAACATTGCAGCAATTGTAACAGCATTTGTGACATTCATACATTTAAAAAATTTTTCAAATTAGGTTTTTTAAATTATCAGTTTTAACATTTTACTAAGAACTAAGTGTTTGTGTTGAGCAATAATTGAGCTCACATAGAATCTATGAAATTTCTATAAAGCACGGACAAAAAATAGAATTTACGCACGTATTCGTGGCCAACGTGGCTGAGAATTAAAAATCGAAATGAAACATTCGCCTAAAATTCGACCAACAACTTCTTTGTCAGACTGAACCATTTATATTGTCAACGGAAAACGTATGTTAGGTATGTTTGAGTTGATGTTGGTTTCTTTATAGTATTTGTTCATGTTAATAATGACATTTTGTGATTTCGTGTTTTAAGAAATTTTCTTGCTAATAACACGTACCCAGTTGCCCTTCGCTCACTTACTGTTGTTTTGTCATCCTCCCGCTCACTTGATATTTAATTAAATATTGATATATTTTAAGTATAGTCGAACAATAAATCAAATTCCTTTTTTTCAAGATGCCACGAGATCGCGTATGAAGCAAATTTTCGCAGCGCTGCTCTCCTCGCATTTTTACAAAAACTAACAAAAGGTTATCTTGTGATTTTTCCTTCTGTTTTCTTGCGTTCAACATCTCAAGCTTTGTCATATTATTATATCTCACTATGTGAAAATATGCTTTTGGAAAGCTGCATATATCAAATAGACTCGAAAATATCGGGTTCATGTATATGAAAGTAAAATGCGTATTTCGATTTGGCCTGGATAACTTTCCCAGTATAGAAAATAATCGCGTATGGATAAAATATCAAAATGAAGCATGGAATTAATTTTCCTACATATTTAAATTAATCGGTGATACTACAGTAATGAATTGAATATTTTTCGAATCATCCAATTTCGAATGAATTTATCTCTCTGAGAATGACGTTAACTTGCAACCTTTAACGTAAAAGCGCTAACTGGTTACCCACAGCAGTTTCGACAAATCGTTGCAAATGTAGGAAAAAATTTTTTTCCAGTGTTAGCTTGTTACTCAATTTTTGCCACAAACATTTTTTTAAAGACTCGCTAGAAATTTTATTTAATTGCAATCTATATATCATTTATACAGTGGGATTGCTTTAGAACTCGCTGTTTATTTCTTCTCCTACGTAGACAAAAATGTATTTTTCTTTAAAACAAATAACAATCGTGGGATCCAGATCTTTTTCCAGAATTGAAACTAGCGCGGTTAAATTTGCTAACAGTTTCACGAGTAGCACGTTGCCTTGATGGAAAAGCGCCACTTCCTTGTGGCGCGCTGTTTTCCTTTTTCATTATGTGTTTAAAACAGTAAACAATCTTTGTAATTTCACAAATGTTGTCACTGACACATCGAGTTCATTGCATGTTCCTTGCCCGTGATTTCAGATGTTTTCTTTTAACAAAACTTAATCAATGTCAATTCATTTATGAGGTATTCAATCCACTTAGAGCTTTTTGCAGACATATAAATAATATTAATACACCTCATGTGCTATAGCATCTTCCGCATTGTCTATGTCGTACTTAAAATAAAAATTGTAATTCCTGATCTTCTTCTTCTTCTATTCACCAAATCAACAGTTG
>NW_024003165.1:0-14699 GCF_014805625.2 Glossina fuscipes
GAAAGAAAACATATGAAAGGATTAAAAGGGTATAAAATGCAAAGAACCACAAGATTGCATTAATTAGCAACGGGAAGCAATACGAGACGACGATGAGGCGAATGAGGTAGAGGACTACAGCAAGTATGAAATAAATCACATTAGTTTTAAGAAGTAGTAATACAAAAATAAAATGACTAACCCCATGAATTAAATATATAATAGGTTCGCGACGATAAGGTATAAGTGTGTGCGCGGCCGTGCGTAGAAATGTAACCTAGGACAATAACTTAACGGACCAAGAGATACATAAGTACAAACTAACGGAGAAAAAAACAATATTAACAAATTAAAAGTTTGTTAGATACGACACGCCGTAGGTGGTTATCATTTTTGTACGTATAAATTTTCTTCTATTTATTTGTGAGGAAAGCTGGGTTAGTCAGGCGGTACATATAAAGCTCTACAGACCATCACAACTCCGAAAATATAAAGATAAATTAGTACAGGTATTTGACATGTGTGAACGTCTAAAAAATGTTTGGTAACTTAACAGCAACCGGGTCTCATTTATTCGCACATTCTTACCTTCATAGTATCGGCATTGATCGGCATCAGCTAAATTCTACACTCTCCTTTACAACCACTTGGCGTTGTATACTTTGTATTTAAAGACCTTACTCAATGTAGGTCGCATTTATAGATTGCGACACTTTTGCGGTGTATTTTGTAAAATTGAATTTATATGAGTAACGTTGTCTTTTTGCATGTTTCTCAACATCGCATGGAGTAAAAAAAGAAACAAAAAGTTTCTTCACAAAATTTTTCTGTTTTGAGGAATTAGTTCATTAATGTTTTGTTGTTCTTTGAAACTATTCTTTTCTTTCTTTTTGTAATATAGTTGCATTTACTGGTCACTGATTACTATCGTTTGATTTGTTTGCCAACAAATTTTAAAACAATTGAGCACTTCCTCCGAAGACGAGGGTTCTACGAGTGTTAATAACAAAAAACCTTTTGTCAAGTGAAGTTCGTTTATATTTCTTTTTAATAATTACTTATCTGTGACATATTTCTTGATGTTCTGTCTGGTAAGACATGTTGCTTTGGGTTAAATCACCTTTTCTGTAATTTTTTCTATTGTAATGACCCATAGTGCACAGACACATATTATATATAATTTATTCATTTTAAAATAAGTTTAGACGGAATACTTTAGTAGAGGTATTCTTTATTTAAACTAAATTCTCGTACGTTTTCTCAAGAATCGATTCACCCACAATTTTTTCGTTCAAACATTATAAATTTTTTTTTTCTTTTGATTTACTTCAGAGACAATTTTACTAATACCTATCATTATGCACGCATACAATAATCGCATAGGTAATAAAAAAGGCATTTCTTCAAGAAAAAAAAGTATGTTCTAAATAGTTTTGAACTTTTCTTTTTTATTAGCAACTTCTTTAAATATAATTTTCAAAATTTTTTTTTTTTGTTTCATAAATTTCTTTTCCATGTGGTTTTTTCCCCTTTTTTCCGTCACAAAATCGAATCCCCTCCCATTTCTTCTCAATCATTGTTCTTCTCCTACCGTCCGAAGTCAAGACAGACCAAAAACAGGCGAAAGTAGTTTCAAAACACCTCCTACCATAAACTCTTTTTTCTGCGAGAGGTAAACAATCCTACGAAAAAAAAAATGAGATAAGATTGCTAAGCTAAAATCTCTTTTTATGAAACAGCTGCACGCAAATTTTTGGTATGAAATACCAATAATTTTTGCTTTCTAGATCTTTAAGCTCCAAGTAATAGCTTGAACCATGTTTAGCCAGTGTGCTATTTTAGTGATCCATCATATGACTTTGGACAAAAGTTTTGTTTAAGTAACGTTCGTCCAACGTGGTATGTCACGGGGCGTGAACGTAAGTTGTAGGTGCTTGCGTAACGAGTATAGGCTTCTCTAATATTTTCGCGGGCCTTTTCTCTAACTTCGTCCCTGTCAACGACTAAGTCTTGTGTAACATCAAGATTTCCTAATAGTGCATATGATTTTCCGTTACTTAGCATGTTTTGACTAAACAGAATATAATACACTGAAGACACAACTAGTGATTGACAAGTTCTCATCCCAGTCTCATTGAGAGGGTTTAATGTACGCTGTGATGGCGGATAAAACAGATCGATTTACTTTTTCAGTAGCATTAGCTTGTGTAGAGTAAAAAGTAGTAAAATTAAAATTAAAAGTAGAGAATTGTGGTGAACACCACCTAATAAGGATTTGAACAGAGGTGAATCAAATTCACATTAGTCGTAATTGATTCCGGTACGCCAAAGATGTCAAATATAGGTTTTTCTAGGAAAACAACTACATTTTAGGTATAAGTTTTCAGACAGGTACCAGAAAATCAAATCTAGGGAAATGATATAGAACGATTATGATACCAATGCTACCAGAAGATGACCTAGGGTAAGGGCCTAATAAATCAATAATCTTTGAAAATCTTTGATCGGGCGGAGACTAAGCGTTGATCTTTAGATGGGCTTAAAATTAGGTTCGGTGCTTTCGTCTGATTACAGACATTATAGGAATAACGAAATCTGAAATTTGATTAATCAATTTCGCCCAATAGAAAAACATTTTCAATTGAAAAGTGGTTTTGACTAAGCCTCCATTAGCACTCCATGGATGCTCATGAGCATGTTTGATTAAATCAGCTGTAAGCTCTGATGGAACCCATAATTTTCACGAACTGTGCTCTCAAAGCGCATCTCCTGTAGCATACTCGGTCCGTTTGTATATAAAACCGTCTCGAATTTCTATGTTCGGCAATTATTCTAAACTCGTTTGAAACCTGTCTCTTAAAGACAAATATTGTGGGGAGTGAAATGCAGCGGAAATCAAATCCTTCTATAGAATCGGTGAACTCTTCTACGAAGCACTTCGTCATTTGTAAACTATTAAATTCTTCAAAGGTTTTGGAGTGATTTTGGCAAACATTAGTCACGAACAGCCTCCACTTTGTCGCGGTCTGTTTGGATGGTGCATTACGTGTCCCGGGCGTTTTACCAGTTTTTGCAAAAATTTATTATTCTGAACATTTTCTTTTAAACTAGTTTTTCGTATACACAAAGCAATTTCAGACAATGTTTGGAGATATTCATTAGAAGACGCAGAGATAAGTAATAAGATATGTTATGAAAAAAAGTTTGGTAACGTAGGTGAGGTGGGATCAGCTTGTCCATCAATTGGCACATAGTTTAAGGTGCGTTGCATAACCCAAACGGTATTGTCGCGAATTGGCGTAATGGACAGTGAAGACTATCTTCTCCTTTGAATTTTGGTCTAACGATATTTGTCAAAAGGCATCTTTTAAGTCCAGGCTTGTAACGTAATCGTTGCCTTAGGCAACCTACCCAATATTCCATTGATCAATAAGAGAGCATAAGCGTCCTTAACCTTAATAGAGCTTACTTTACGCGAGTTCGGACGCAGTCAGACCTTCCCTAGTTTGATTACTAAAGTCACAGGTGAAAACCAAGGACTGTGCGATTCCCCTATAATCATTAGAGCAAGCATTCTATTGGATACCTCAAGCAGAACCCTTTCTACTGCGGGTTACATCGCGAAACAGTGCTGTTTGACTGTTTGTTGTCATCAATATGACAAATAAATGAAGTCGTGCCGAATTCTTCGGTTTTGCAGGATGGGCTTGCACTTATGACACCTTTTCACTTTTTAGCTTGTTCTACACTCAAATGGTGATCCGTTATGATATTTATTAATTCATTGCAAAAGAAAAGTGAAGCCGTGTTCAAAATTTCGTAGAGAAGATCTTTGGCAAGACCAAAGTTGCGAAAGAAAGCAATTCGTAAATATAAGTTTTTTTGAAGACATGGCACAATCGAGAAAACGTTTAACTCAAGATTTCACCTAGGGTCGCTTCGGCGATTACATAACCTACTGCAGCATTTTGCTACCGTCAGGTATCTTCAAGGATACCGTAAACTTTCTCCATGGATATTCATTTTTTTGAAGAAAACTTTTAGCTTAATCAGATGCAGAACCTGAGGCAGATATATCAGTATCAACTGGACCTAACACATTTTGATCAAAAACTGAACAGAAATAAATGGCTGTGTATCAATGGTCTACGGAACAGTATATCTTTCTATCATTTATAACGCATTTCCAAAAGTGACGTAAAACAGTGGTGGAGCTTTTAGGTCTTACGATCTGAAGCAACAAACAAAGTTTCATTAAAAATTCAGGTTTTAATTTTATTGTATTCAAGTAATCGAACACAATTAGGTTTTCGTGGGAAAAAAGATTATCTGATTGAGTTTTCTCATCATTCTGATAATTTTTTTATTTATTTTACCCATTTACACATGAAATTCAAGTAAAGAAAATTACGGTCGAATTCAATGCACCTTAAGAGCAAATCTCGCCCTAATTGTTTTGAAAACTAGTACACAATAAAAAGGAAGGTAGAAAAGAAGAAGAATAATACCAAGAAAGTTAAAAATAATAATTTATGTATAAATAAATAAAAAGAGAGAAAAAAAAACAAAAAAAACGTGTACCCAGCTAGCGTAGAAGCGCACCCGCAACAAGAAGGAGGATCGAAAACCACAAATCGGAATATAACAGCCACGTGATAACTTCGAAGTCCAGTTTTAGCGGGGACACTCACCGTGAAAGCAGTATACCGAAAGTTGGCGGCAATATATCGTCTTAGCGCGCTAAGGCAGATATGCGGATTGTGATCGGAGGCGATATGGCAGTTGAACGAACGACATTGGACCAACGACCGCTCCCCCAAAGCCATGAAGAAAGACGTTCGGCGAGTGTCGATTAGGATCTGGCAATCGCAATGGAAAAGAACAACGATAGGAATGTGAACGTTCGCTCTTATCCCCAAACATGACGGTTATATTTTCTCACCTAGTTCCTGACCGTTTTTGGCTGCTTCCGGAAGTACTTGCACAAGTTCGGGCGTGACAACTGGCCGAAATGCCCGGAACGCATGGCAAGAATCGAAGATGCAGAGAACGCTATATTCCACTGCAAAAGGTTTGAGAATGGTAGGCAAACCGTGCATGCTGCTGGCGCGGAGCAGCCAGCATGAAAAAAATTAGAAACGATTCTTTCAAGGACATATCTTATTTATGGTGCTGATAACAACTAGAAATGCCCACAAAAACTTCGAACAAACGAAAAAGAGGATTCTTTAGAGGACAAAAATTGTTTATGGTGCTGATAACAACTAAACGCGAACGTGAATATAAATGTATAGACAAATTTCTAGGGAAAAAAAGTGCACTTTAGGTGGTATGACTGTTTCACCATATTGCATCTCAAAATATTGAAATTTTTTCCATTCCATAATCCATTCTTGCTTGTGCTTTACTTAATAGTACTTCCGTTCGTATAACTATCCCGCTGAAAGTGAAAGAAAAATCAGTATTATGGTATATTATAATCGATAAAAAAAAGCTACAATTTATTACTTAAACGTATTTATCGAGAAAAACTGGACAATAACAAGGAGAGGAAATTTTACGGATAATGTTTGAAGTACCAAAAACATTTCTATTCTATGTAAGCAGAGTTTTCTCGTCACTTATCAAAAAATAATCAAACCATCAAGTTAAGCGTTTAATTATCTAAAATAAAAAACATAAAAATAGGATCAACCCACAATAAACGTGTATTTTACAACAAGAGAATTGCAGGTATTGAGAGCTTACTGCACCTCCACTGCAGGGATTTTGCGAGAACCTGTCAACTTGGCTTAGACCAAATTGGTACGTTAAACAAGGTGAACGTGTTGCAAACTTCTGCTAGTCGATTGTGACTGAACGCGATGTATTGCGTACTCGTCTGTGTGAAGATTTCGCAACAAATTATGAAATGGCATTTAAAGAAAACGAGCCTACTACCTTCGGTGTGAACGAAGAACCGTCTACAAGCAATGCCGCTAAATGTAAGAGATTTTTTGAGAACAGCACCAAGGCGAAAGTTCCTGCCAATGAAGTTTAATGATCCCCAGGCCAAGTGTTTATGCTGAAAACAAAATTCAAATTCCACAAGGGGAAAGCCGCCGTGTTTTCAACAGAAAATGTATTTGTCGCACATGCAACGACATCGGTAAATGCGGTTCAATACAAAATTGCCAGCAACTTGAACGATGATCAATCGAGAAAATTTTAAATGGTATCCGAATGTACATACATGAGCAAATTCAAGCCAAATTGGATGAATTTCCTTCCGTAAAATTCAATTTGAGTCTCTTTGATGACTACGCTAAGCACGTCACGAGCGTAATGAACAGCCTACTTTTGTTGACAAGTATATTATAACATTTTTTATTATTATTATTATTGTAACTTTTAGACTAGTGAAACAAATTCTTAGACTAAAAAGAAAAAAACATTGAGCACTAGTAACACAGGCTAACGGCTCTATTTTAGAAGAACCGTAGGAAAGAAAATCAGATATAAAGCCTAATAGTTTTAAGAAAGTCATATATTATATTCATATTTCGTTCTGTAGCTTATTTCGGCATATCCATAGGATTATTTGCTCCGCATGCAATACTTCTAGCAGAGGAAAAATTAAGATAGCCACAAAGATTGTGTTTTATAGTGAGAATTTTTCCGTCATTGCTAATAGTGGCAGAATACTTCTTTAAGATCCATTGTTGAGTTGCAATTATATGTCCAAGGCTAATTCTCGAAAATATTTTGATCTTGGTTTCCTCAGCATTTGTTGGATGTAATGGTGGAATTAATTGAGGGTTAATAGAAGAATAGTCCTTCCTTCCATTTTTTTCCCCTTAACTTTTCTCCCGATGTATCCCGATGGTTGACCTCCAACTTTCCAACGCCCATGACATTATCCATAATTAGAGGTACAGAAACAGCATACAACAGCTCGATCAGCTTGCTCATTTTTCAATAAATCGATGTGAGCATTTTAATTTTATCGCCACATGTTATAATGGTATTCCTTAATTTGTTTATAGCGTTCCATATCGAAGTTGAAGGATTCCGAATAGCTTTCAATACCGACAAACTATGAGTAACGTTTGTAATGTTTAACAATTTGTGTGCGCGGGCGATGCAGACGTGTACAGCTGTATGGTATAGTTTGGAAAAAAAAAACGTTTAACTGGCCCCACGTTCGGCGCCATTTGCAACGCAATTTTTTTGATAGCGCGACCTAGCTCTTGATCGGTAGGGCAGCTGCACCGTGCCCGTAATTCCGCTTCACAAAAAGAAACACTAACTACTAATAAAAGCAAAATAACTGGTAAAAAGAAATAAAAAGAAAATAAAACAAAAGGTCTTCTACTCCCGGTATACAATTATGTCGTCATCCGTGGGTGTTTTCTTCGTCCGTCTTTATCTGTCTAATAACCCCCTACTTTTCCTCACGCGCTCACTCTCAACGCATTCCAGCTACTGCGGTGGCACGCTCACTTTAGCCGCTCATCGCGGTACATATGTAACCAGAAACCAACAATAAAAAGGGGTAAATAACTGCGCGTTGCTTATTTAGTACCAGCCCTGGCCCTTACTGCATTTTGTCCAAACGAAAACCGGTGCGCTTCCTTGTCCTTCCTCCAATAAGCGCCTTCTTCAGCGGTAGCAACGGCACGTGGTGTGGTCATAAGCAGTGGTTTTATCAAATATTTTTTAAAACACCCTCCAGACTTTCTTTTACAACTATTCTTTGGTTAAACTGAGTTTTTACACGTTTGCTCGAGAATCAATTCATTTCCAATTCTTCTCAAACGTTGTGAATGTTCCTAGTTTTTCACCTTGAATACGTTAGCTCCTTTGGAATGTTTCAATTCTTCATATCTTGATTCATTTCATGGGCAATTTCACTGATAGCTTTGTTTTCCGTTTTACATACGTGCTTCTAGCAAACCGACTGCAAGTACTTTATTATTATTATTATTATTAATTTCGCCAGAAAAATAAATTCTAAGACTAAACTCTTAAAAGCACTAGCATCTAAGGTTATCGGCTTTTATTAAAAACTCTAACGCACTTGAGATTCGAACCTCGACCATGCAAGTATTTTATTTTCACTGTTTGTTGGTTTATTACAAATTTTGACAATTTTACAAAGCAACTTTTTCACATGGCTCAACATTAGGTGATTAAAAACCCTTTCATTTCTCTAGTAGAACAAAATTTATTATTTGTGTTTTTTTTTGTTTCGTTTCTGATTCGTTTTGTATCTCGTTAATGATATAAAGGCATTTATATGTGTTAAAAAAAAAATTGATCACTAAATCCTGTTAGTTGTAACTAAGGGTATGTGTTTTTAATTTATTTATATACTTATATAAATATATATGTTATTTATTGCTTTCAACATGTACATAAGTAGTTTCATTAATGACTAAATAATGGTAAAAAGGGCATCTAATATTTGCAATTATATTCACATATACACATATCGTTTCTGTTTATATTTCTTACAAAAGTGCTGATCTTAATATTTGTTAGATGTCATCTGTTTACTTCCTCATTCAAACCATAAGAAAAAGAAAGTAAAGCAATAGAAAACCTTGAAATTTTCTTCTCTCAGAAGTTTCTGTTTTTCTTTTTCTTTTCACGAATGTTATTACCTAATACTCAATCCCGTATTATGCTCATCTTTTTCGTTATATTTTTGTAGTACCAGCAATTCTGTATACCTTTTTTCTTATACATTTTTCTTTTTTTTTTCTTTCTTTTTACTAAGGCATATCCTTACGCTTTTCACCTGAGTTATTTAAAACATTTTTTGCCCTTTTTTTCCTGGAAAACTTTTCTTTAATATTTTATTTCGAAATTTTCTCAGCTCTTATGTCGCTCAATGCCTATTATTGAAAATAGATCAAACTGTTCATGTAGGCATTGTATCAAAACATTTTTGCTCGTATGTGCGTTTATGACACAACACTTCTTAGGTGCCACTAACTTTGATTTTGTTATATGTAAAACCGTCTATAACTTACAATATACTTATATATATATATATAACATATATATAATATAACATATTCTTTACAAAGTTTTTATTTTAGAGTTATAACTTGAGATGCGATTTGAAAAAGATCTGCGGAATTGACGATGCTGCGCCTTTGGCTGTTCTTACGCCAATCAAGGCAAGACCTAATCTCTTCGCATGATTTATTTTTTCTTTTTTTTCTTTTTCTTTTGCGTTGCTACCTAGCGGTTAGCCGCTATTCTTGCAAAAAAAACGAACAAACCGCAAAATCACGCGATGTCATATAACGGCATGCCGTTATCGTGACTCTTGCGGTAAAAGTAGATTGACCAACCCCCTCCCCTGAATTTTACTCGCGGACGTTACGATATACATAATACAACAAAAAATTTTTATAAGTAGGTAGATATTAGAAAGAACTTGCTCACACGTTTAGAGGTTGCGCTAGGGGAACGCAAGCATCCCGCAAGGCTTTCTTCGGTCTCGAGTACTCCTTCCTTCTGCGGCGCGATTCTCTTTGTTGTCCTCTTCAATGAATCAGCCTAAAAGGAAGTTACAATACATTCTGCTAGAAATATAAACATTGGTTCACATTGCTTAATTTGGGTTTAAAAAAAATGTTTTACTTTTATTTACTTTTTCTTCTTATTTTTTTTTTATTTCTTAAATTTTTCAGTTAATTGATTTTAATACGTGTACTCCTTTAGTGTGACAGCATGTGGATAAAAATTGAACCACCACCGCCATTCCATTACTTTAAAATTAGTTAGTTTATCAAAGATAGGTGCGTCTATCCATTTACACCTTTGGGCATTTTTAACGTTCATAATATAGATATTATTACACAAAACATACCGACAAATTTCAAAAAGTACGACGTCAAATCGTAGACAAATGTATGTTACAGTTTGTTTTTGCTGCTGAAAAGACAAGATGTCTTCGTATTAATAGAGAAACCTTGTAGCGTCCGCGAACAAATTGGGGTAGAGTGTCGGTCGGTCTGTTTTTGTCGTAAATGTAGTAATAACGGCATCCCGTTATGCAAAACCGCGTAATCGTAGGAATAGTGGTTTGCCGCCATAGAAGAAAAAAGGTTTGAAAGGAGAGTTTTGGATGATCAATGAGCGTTTGGTCTTGTCTGATGAAAGTCAATAAAAATGTGCTGTATATTGTACAGAATTAATTCTTTATTTTCTGATATCGCTTGTTTTACTTGTTTTTTGATTAATTTGTTGCTTAAAGAAAGCGAAAGTTTTTTACATGAAAGTAATGGCAAAAATTTATTTTAATTCGAAAAAAATAAGACGTTAAAATTGTAAGTTAAATACGACATAAACAAACCGTGCGTATTAGGGGTGGTCGTTTTGATAGAATTTCAAGAATCCGACATTGGCATTAAGTGATAGATATCACTTATATTTCTGCAAACAACTCTGAACGGATTAAAAGTTCTTAATTAAATTTACTTTGACTAAGCTTTATGAAGATTCATTTACCTCGCCAAGTAATGCGGACGAATTAATGGTACCATTAATTAACTTAATAAAGAAGGACACACCAATAATAAACCTAAGTTTCCCAAGTAACGATAAGGATAACAGAAGCAGCCTATTTTAATAAGGAGACAAAGAGACAAGCCCAAATTCCTGAAGTTAAACAGCAAGAATTGCTTTTGAACTACATAACATCTCTAGGAGACCATTCAAGCGAGCCACACTAAAGTATTGTTCTAACTAAGCCCATTCAAAGCTTTTTTGTAATGTAAGGATCCTTCAGCTCTTGGACCACCTCTTAATGAAACCTACCGCGGACCCAGCTTTACTTAAAGAGAGCTCAATGTGCAAATTAAAACGTAATCCAAATAGAACCCCTAAATCTATGAACGATTCAACGTTTTCCAACTTGTGTGAGTCAATGAAATACCCAGTCCTGAATGGCTTCCTACTTAAGAAAAAAAGCTTATTGCATTTTTTTAGATTTAATTTCATAAAATTTAACGACTACATGTAACCAAATTATTTAAGTCAGCTTGAAGCTGATGTGATTGCGATTCTTGGAAGAAGGAAGGAAACAGTTTAACATCGCCAGCGAACATTAAGATCTGGCTGGATTTAATTATCGAGTGGAGATCGTTAATGTATAAATTAAATAAAAGGGATCCTAAGTAGCTGTCTGTGTAACTTTATCACCTTGGATGAATTTCCCATGACATCTGGCGCCCGAGACAGCTCCTAACATTTTGGTAAATGAAAGTTACTGGGTCTAAAGAAACATTTCGTTTTTTGAGGGTGGAAGATCTACCGAATTCGCGTTATGAAGTCGATCCCGGGAGATGAATTTCTTAATTATGGATTCATCTGGCCACAATGGTTTGTTTAAAAAAATTTCCACATCTTCAGTCGGAACGAATACTTTAAGAGATGAGATAGCTCTAGATTGAGATGGAACCAGTTTGAAATGCTTACACTTCAAATTGAAGGACGAGACTTTCGCAGCCAGATAACTTTTTATGTAATCCCCCGAACTGTTAGGCGCCAGTCTTAACACGAATATTGCCTTTCTGGGGGGTACTGCCGACAAGCAGACGTCATATCTACTGAAAACAGTCGAATTTGCAGGTAGAGAGTTCTGAGTTGACGAGAATATGGAGGGAGTGACCACACCTGCAAATGGAGCTTGTGCCACATACCCAGCATGATAACCAACAGGCACCGCTAGATTTGTTATTTTTGTTAACATTTTTTTGGGATGTGGCTAGAGTGGCCTAAATAGCACCACTGGGAGAAAATATCCTTGCCCAACTTATCCCAGCCTAATTGGAACGAGGGAGCTGCCCAACTTATTTGGATATTTTTTATTGGCGGCCAACTCAACAATAGTCAAAACGATAACATTTTTTGTAAGGAGCACTCACACGAATCGCCGAATCAGATTTAGGCGACGACGGATGAGAAGTATCACTCGCATAAAACATTGCCAACAATCTCGCATTTAAAGACTTTTCTTTCTATTAGATTAAATTCTCGTTTTAATCGTAGTCATCTTTAGACAATTTCAGTCAGGATATGTATATATATATATATATATATATATATAAGTCAATATATGTACGTATGTACACATATATATTTATCCATGCTTTTCGTTTACAAACGTTAAAATTAACCAATACAAAAACATCTTCATTTAATTTGCCTTTCTAATGCTTAAAAAGCCATTGAATAAATGTTTGAATTTTAAAAATTATTTCTTCATATTATTCTTGGATTCACGTCACTAATGATTTCGTTTCTTTTATAATATTTACAATAATAAATAATATTTAATTTAAAGTAATATGGTTGAAGTAAACAAAAATATAAAAGTAAAAGATAACTTATACACGTTGATTATCATGACGATTGACTTCGTTGAGTCGATTACGGACCCTCTTGCTGTTGTTGCTGTTGTGAACGAGATGTTGTAGATGTTGGAATATCTGCTTCTTTAATTTTATTAACTCATGGGCCAACATTCATATCATTGTCGCATACTTTATTTTCTTTAGAATTTATTTAATTTAACATCGAGTCACGCTTTATTTTCAATAACTTATCAATTTGGAAATAGCGTGTATAAACACGTATGTATATCTGTTCCACGATACTTCACAATACATTACCAACTTTCATAGTATATTTAGTATTAATATAATAATGCTTACGTACATACACAGATTATACAGTTTGTTTGTATATTTTTAAGCAAAGTGTGAATCGTATATATTTTTGCATGTTCGAGTTTTTATAAAGAAAGTAAATCAAAAGCCCTCAAATTATGATTCACACAAATTTATTACAGGTGATAAGAATTTCAAGTAATTTTTATGTTCAGCAATACATCAGTTGACAAAAGCACGCGTCAAAGCTCCAATTGTAATTATTCAAACAAACGTTAAAATGCGTTCTGAATATTGAATTCGTTCTTAAATTTTAATAAAAGCTTTTTTGGAACCATCTGCGCTTTCATTTATTTCATTTCGTGCGCTTTTAAATCAATTTTAATTTATTATCATTAAAACATTCAAGAATAGATGAAGAAATTTTTGATAAGTTAACTAGAATGTTTATTTTTATTTCCATGAACTCTTATTTCTAAACTTTTTGTTCATACGCTAGCACATGCGCCAATCATTTATCAAATTAATTTTTCACTTTTTGTCACCAAAAACACCTCTGATCTTTTCGTTCATATGATTTGGTCGACTTTCTTCATTAAGAGCCAATTTCGCTCAATAATTGTTGGATGGCATCTTGAAAGTGTCTTTCATTATCGATTTGTTTCTGGAGCAAATCGCCTGCGTCAAATGGTCCTTTCTTCATTTTTCCAGCTGTACCTAGACAATGACATTAGTAAATTTGTTATTTTTACTGTACATTTATTATGCATGTTTACTGTTCGATACTTGACACTGAAGTTTGCCAATCAAATTTTGTTCATTAATCTCTTCTGAAACAATTAATTGTAGACAATATGTTAGGTATACTACATTTTTACCGCTTTAGAAAAGAAATATTTATTATGTATTTAATTAAATTTAAAATGACTGTTTGCATGGGTAGTTTATTTCATTCCGATTGTAATTAAAGTGCGTATACAATGTTAGTTATAAATTCGCACAGTTTTCTTATGTTTAGATATATAACTTATGTAGTTTTTAATATGTATGAAATTATAAATATTTTCATTAAGTATGGGTATATATATTTAGGTATTCTTCTTATATTTATATTCTGCATATATTCTTCATCTTCTATATTTTTAATGTTAATAGTCCCATAGTTGTTATTCTTTGTATATTTTTCTCATATATATATTCTTTATAAATTTGTCTTTTTTTCATTACGTGTTGATAATTGGTAGTTCCGATATCGTTATCAAAAATATGCATGTTCGCTGTCTGTTGGAATGCAAGATGATATGCATTTTGGAAATGCTGTGGAATGTATTCAGTTTGGCATGATCATTCAACTTGGCAGTATTATCTAGTTAGCATTATAAATTTATAGGATTGCACTTTGGGAAGAAATGCATTTGCAAAGAATGCTGTCTTCCTACCTTCAAACTTAGATTGCAACATATATCGTTCAACATGTTAGCACAAAGGCTACCAATTGTAAGCTACAATCGATGGCGAATACAACGCGCTTTCTTCACATAAAATTTCTTTTCGAGACCAAAGCCAAAATTAATTTTCTCTTTATTGAAAACTTTATTTTCTGTTATATTAAATTATTATCTTTCTTATTTCTATCGTTTATATTTTAGCCGTTTACAATCATGCTAGCGGAAACTATATTTAATTGTGTACACTATATTGATATACTATAAACCACTCATTTTGAAAGTCTTCTAGAAAGTAAACGCGTACCTGATCTACATAACTATATAAGTCGTTAAACCTAATTATCTGTTTAGCTACATGAAGAAAATTATTTAAACCAGGCGTGGGGCATAACTGCAAGAAATTTATGGACTGCCTCATATTTCAGAAAACCAATGCTTAAATGAGCTCTTTGGCATCAGCGTAATTTGGCAAGTATAAGAGAGTTTAACTACTTTTGTACTTACGTGATCCCAACAAAAACTGGTGTCATCGACCCACGCTGAATGCTAAGACATACGTGATATCAAATCAGTCGAAAAACTTAAACTGGTAAACTGATTTCCT
>NW_024003166.1:0-5127 GCF_014805625.2 Glossina fuscipes
AAAAAACGTATTTTCAGCCCTAACATCTAATATTGCTTTATACTTCACTGACATCGTCTTTGTCTTGTATGCGAAATATGGTATGTCTTTCTGTGCAATTATTTCTCTTGAAAATGTAAAGAAGTAATAAGAGGCAAGCTTGACGTTTGTTCATATTTAATATTTAATATTGTTTGTTTATATTTAATTGTTAAACTACCAACATTATATATAAATTCTATATTAACTTTATGTTAAAAACATCCAGCATTCCATGGAGCAACGGTTAATCAGCAAAACAAAACAAAACGTACGTAAATATGTTTCATGCGTTCCGGTAAATCAATTTGCAAAACAACAAATTATTACTAAATGCTACAAAATGTTGGTTTTGAAAGATTTGACAACTTTTGTTCGTAAAGTTCCCTTCCCAGATTTTAAACACCCAACTAATGGCTCATATGATATTTTGGTACATGAGAATTAGTTAAAGCTTCTTGAGTACACTTTCAAACATTTTCTACAAATATATAATATATTTTATAATCTTTTTGTTCCATTTATTTCCCAAGCGAAACCGACCTAGTGCGCAGTTGTTTGAACAGCATATTTAAGAAGCCCTCAAGCCCTCGAACTAAGTAACAAAATTTTCTTTTTTGAATGACCACTTAGTTATGGGATGTATGCTACGCGCGTAACACGGTGACGATCAGGGAGAAGGATATATGGAAATTTGCCACAATCTAATTAGTGTCTACCCAATCGGTAAGTATTATGTCTTTACCGACTGAACATTCTAAGTAATAAGTTAGATTACATTTTATCGAGAAGGTAACGGGAATTGTCAAAAATGTTTGTAAGTGATTTTGTATGCATTAAACCAAACGGTTAATAAAACAATGTAGTTGGCCCCGAACGTAGCGCAATTGCGAAGATGTAAAATTCTTCTTCGCATATGTCTCCTTTACCTTTTTCCATGAAAACTATATTTCTTAAATATGAAAACTACATTAATCAAATTGCTGACCAGAAACTTGTTTGAAAATGGTCTTTCGAATTTGTTTGAAATTACCTGTGTCGAAGAGAATCCAATTCTTTCAGAAAAATTCGGATGATACTAAGCGAAGCATCGTTAACAGCTTTATTGGACAAGTAGAAACGCTAAGCTATCTTCCTGGCGCTTAAACAAAGATTATTCATTCAGATCTTTTTGACGCTGTTGTACATCAGAGAAAGTTTTATTATTATTATTATTATTTTTTATCTCCTTCAACATTTTGTATTATTTATAAGTCTGCATTTTTAATGGGACTTCGTAAGCAATATCCCTATTTCACACCAAATTCAATTGATAAGACATATAATATAGAACACACTTCATCTAAACCCTAAATTAAGACAATGTGATATACGTTGATGAATGAATATGAGCTTATTTAGACCTTATTAAGAGTAACAAATGCGAAACAATCAAATAAATCAAAAAATTTACCTATCTTTATACAAGACTCAAAGATGTTTAGCAATTAGTTCACCTTGCTAACAGACAAAACGGACAGATCAAATAAGTAGTAATGATCGTTGAACATTTTACACATTAGACGAAACGGATTGGACAAGTCATAACTGGTACAGGGAACTAGGAATGATGCGAATATCAACAAGTTCTAATAAAGTCGGCGAATAAATAAATCATCTCTCATTAGCTTAAAGAGTAAAGTTACACTCAAAATTTCACGCCTTTTTTCAAGGGTAGCCAAATCAATGAGCTTCAATCTATTATTATATCAAGAAGTTTCGTTGAACAGACTCCAAGAGATCTATATGGCATCTATACGAAGTCAAACTATCGGCTAGTAATCAAGATTTAGTCTAACTAGAGAAGTATACAAGCACTTTGTAACGCATGGGTCTTTAAACGCTTTAAACCATCTTTTTATAAACACTAGAAGGGATCTAGTTTTATAAACTGAAACTTCTGTATGACTGTCAAGCACAACTAATAAGGCTAAGTAAACGCAAACAGTTTCCAGAATGTGATTATCAATACGATAATAACAAGGCAACGTAGTCAATGCAATCACTCTTGCCTTCGGGTTAACCTTACAATCCCAGCTAGCCAACACCGGACTGGAACTCTTCAAGAAATATTAGCATCGGATGTTACAACAAGGTGGGCGGTACAATGCTGTCGACTATTACTAAATCAATACATTTTACGTAACCAGGTGCCAGCTGGTATTTCTTTCATAGTAACAATCTATGGGAAAAAGAGTACTTCAGCTAGACAATTTACGGGCAGTAACAAGAAGTATGCTTCTTCAGACGAAACAAAAAGCTCCACTCGAGATATATATATATATAGGTATCCCAGCGAAAAACTAAGCAATTTGTTATTTACATTGAAGATATTGTTAAGCTGACACAAACTTAACCCATGGACACCATCAAATAACTCTTTATAAATTAATGGAAAAGAAAAGGGTCATCATTAAACATCCCCGAAAAATTAGCCAAATTAAAGTCACCTAGCGCTACTAACCTATTAACTTAACATTTTGTTTGAAAGGAGTAGTAATATTTTTGATCAGAGGTAAGTGCTCTAAATAAACTACATATCAGACGCTGGAGGAATGTGAGTTTTATTTTAGTATGCGCAGTTTTATTTTAGTATGCATGTATCAACATTTGTAGACATAGAAAGACTAACCAAATATGAGGTTAAGCAACCATTAACCGCAATTAACACTCCCCCATCAGTTTTGTGCAGTTCGTCTGAAGGTTTCAGGCTTAAGCCAGGTTTTTGTGAATATTACCACACGGTAATCAGACTTAACAGAACTTACCAAAGCATTGCGTAGTTTCGTATTAAGATCGCGGACATTCTGCTACAGTATTCTCAGCACATGCCAGCTACCCATTAGTTTTTTTCCCGACGAACTGGCTGGTTCAAACTCACTGGAGAGATATCCTTTTACTTTGCCGACGTAATGCGTTCAAATAGGGATGCAGGAACTATAATTTTGAAGAAAGCAATATCTCAATGACGGGTGGAACTCAACTTGGAAACGCTACATTTTCTAGCATCCTCCACTGAGAGCTTATTCTTGAAGTAGTCCACAATCGCTTCCTTGGAGGTACAGGACGGTAACCTCGATATAAAAATAGACTTTCTTGCAGGAACCAGCCCCAATTGACAGGAAATCGCCACAGTAGAAACACAGTTCTTCATCTGTTCATTCATCTGCTCATCGGTTCCTATCGATGGTACAGAGGAAATAAGAGCATCGTGAGAACCATCAGACTCAACTAAAGGTGCTGGTTGCTGCATCCAGCGATTCTGGCCCGAGTCCGCCGGAATTTGCAGCGGTGGTTGCAGTTGAAATCTTTATGGCCTCAGCATAGCTAACCCCGAGTCTCTAAATGTTTCCCTTAACTCCTTATCCTTGCGCAGGGCCAAGTCACGAGATGAATTCCGACCCTTGTCACCTACGGCCGGATTAGGCGAAGCCAAATCAACTAGTCAACCGATAACCCTTCGAAGATCAGATCTTATGTAATAAAATAATTATGTCATGACCTTTGAGTTTCGCCATCTATATTTTCGTTATTTACTAAAAGAACTCACAGATGAACGAAATTTTATTAAATTACTTTTTTGGATATACACCGATCAAGCTGAACTCTTTGCAATCAGCTACTTTACAAATTAAGTTTATTGAATTAATATGGCTCTTATAAAATAAGTTCCCACATTACAGCTGGTAGAGTAAACATCTACCTGTATCTCGTATAAATTATGCTCCCACGCAACAGCCGATAAGAATATATAACATAATTACAAACGTTTTACTTTTAAGAAGTAATTTAAAATAAAAAACGATTGTGCTTGAACCATCAACACTGTTTCATTTAAAATTTATTTAAATTTACTTATATTTTAATATTATACTATTTCTTTTTATTTTGTGGACTTATAAGCTTAATAGCATTTAACATATTCTGTAAAGCTATAATAGAACTCTTCGTATATTTTTTGTATTTAAGTACAATTTTTACAATTTTTACATTCGTGCAATGGGTTATATTAGGATATTTTAAACACAAAATGACTTAAGGTACGCACGCACCACGAATTCCACGCGTCGATTCAGAACCATTTTCTAATTTTATGTAAGCTAGTCTACTGCAAAGAAAGAAAACCTTGATGTTGCAATTTTTTTCGATGTTTTGATGAAATCTTTTACACTAACGTATTCTGACTTAAACAGGAACTCTATTCGAAGAAACCAGAAGAGGCGAGCCATTTTGCTTTTATTTCATTATGCATTAATAATTTTTTTATTTTAGTGTATAGTGTTATTACATATCACTTTTCGCGTTTTTTCACTCTTTGTTTCACTGCAATATTTTATCGCCACAAATCAAGATAAAATTGCTCTATTCCCTTCTTTTCTCTATTGTGTCCTTTTTGCAAGAAAAGGTTGCAATTAGCGCTACTGGCACCAAGTCAAACTTTTCTCGAATTTTAAAGAGTTTTGCACAAACAGGACTGTCTTCATTATTGTGTCGACAACTGCGAGGAAAAAGCTACAGTTAACACAGTTAATGTAAAGGCGCAGACAAAAGCTTTTGATGAAAGAGGCTTCGCAGTAATTGGGTATCAAAATAGTTGTCTTTCGTTTGACCATATTCTTGATTCAAATTTTATAGTGCCATTCACTATGCGGTTCAGAAATTGTGAAAACTTACGTTACTTTTCATGTGGGATGATGTTCATATTACGTTAAATCACTTCTTAAACGAGGCTTTTTGCTCCTCTGGTGTAAGAAAAGCACATCTGGTGTTTCTGAATGTCATTGTAGTTACCGTTACTCGATGACGTCTTACATCAACATTATTGGTGTCATTGGTGAAATAAAAGCAAATTTATGTGCAGCAGTGGTTAAAATTGATGGTCCAGGATTGACATTTTATAGCAGTCCAAAGGCGGTCATTCATATGAAATCATTTTGAGTCGAAAATGGCGTGAACTAATTTCTAAAATAAAAGAGCATTCGTATGGATATCTTCAAGACGCTATATGTAGTCAAATCCTTCATTTGTTAGAACATTTTATTACCCATGGTTTGCTGTGACTGTTGTATG
>NW_024003167.1:0-5747 GCF_014805625.2 Glossina fuscipes
TGTACGGAATGTTTAGAAGGACATTTTGAAAGTGTGTGTACTTGCATGTATTTTGGCCAACTTGGACACTTATTGGTAAAAACGATAAAGGAATGCGATATAGCAGTGATTCAATCAACGATTAAATTCGATGATTTTGACCTTAATTTGACCTTCATCTCCATAAAGTAGCGGTTTTCCATACAGTATTAATCAGTTATTTGGTGTATACATACGCTAATCATGAAACATTCAAAATTGCGCTTTCGATATTCATTATTTGTGTTGTTTGATTTGAAGAAATCTGCTGCCGAATCATATCAAACACTTTTGGAAGGCTATACTGATGATGCTGCTCTATCCTATTCCAATTGTAGGTTTAAAAGTCGTCAATTTGATGCCATTGAGAAAGAACCGCCTGGAGGAACAAAAATGTTCGAAGACCGTGTATTGCAAGACTTAGTTGACGAAAACCAAGCTCAAACATTCGAAGTATCAACTATTCGCAGACGTTTACTTTGCGATGGGGAAAGATGCAAAAGAAGGAAAAACGGTTTTATTGCTTGAAAGGAAAAAAGGAAAAATTGGATCTACTAGGACAAACCCAAGGGCAAAAAGTCATGGGTAAGTGAAGCAGAGTCGCCTACATCGACACCGAGGCGATATATGTGTATATATTGTGATATAGCAAGGTATAATGTATTACGAGCTTCTAAAATAGTTTAGAATTGTTACTATAGATGTCTATTGACGTCAATTGAGCAAATTGGCCGGAAAGGCGTCCCCTTGCATGACAAAGCTCAGTCACACATTGCAAGCGTTTTCAAAAATAAACCCTTGCAGCTCAAATGGTAAATTCTACCGCATCCAGCTTACTCATCAGACATAGCGCCTTCTGATTATCAGCAGCATGACTTAGGTCGTACACGGTTTCGATATGCTGAGAAAGGCGAATATGGGACGATCGCTGCCAAGTCAATGTCGGTCTTTCGACACGGTAGCGCTCTGTTTCCAAAAAAATGGGTAAAAGTTGCAGAAAATGCTGTAAGATATTTTCGCTTAATATATTTTGTGAAATCTTTTGTCAATAAACGCGTTTATCACGAAAAAACATAGCCACTATACATGCAAGGCCCTAATACATGATACTTTTTTTCATAAATACTTTCGTAAATTATAAATCCAGCAAAATTTTATTTTTTACAAACCATTAAAAATGAAAAGTGCAACCCTACAGCATTTGTCGTAAAGATTTACGACTTTTATGTATTTGTAAATAATTTACAGAAGATTTTTGAAGATCAATTTATTGTAGTGACACCACTCAAAATGAAATGTTCTTTTATTTAGTGGATTATTTTTAAGTCTTTATTTGTTACTTTTCTTATAGATACTTGCTTATATTCTGACCTGACTGAGGTATGGTCAGGTGTGTTATATAACTACTAATAATTTAATGCTAACTTAAGCGAATAATATAATTAAAATAGGTTATTGGTAGAATTACGAGTAATATGGGTTACAACTAAATTAGGCTATCTTAACTAGGTTAGGTGTCACATTTGAAATGTAATAAAATGTAAACTTAGCAATAATTTGTAAAAGCGGTAGAGTGCGACAGATCGATAATGCTACACTATGACCGATTTTCCAAAGCTACTTAAGCTCTCTAAAGTCTATCCCTACACATTCCGATTTTCAGCCTATATGTAGTCCTTTTTGAAATATTTTAATAAAATTTACCATACAGACGACCTTATTAAAAATGGGTTGGCTTGCGCCGCCGCTCTTAAGATCAATCGCCATAGAAAGACCTGTTTTCAAAAAACGCTATATGAAAAAAATTTCAATTTTTAAAATGGTTAAAAAGCAGTATTCTTGCATGCTGAATAAATCCGGGATTGCTTGGATGCAATGCGATCAGTTTCTTGACTATAAAAGTTCGTACAAAAGCTAAGATTTTTATACGACGCGAAAGCTTACATGTTAATATTATACAATGAAAATACTATAAATTAGTAATTTTTGGTATAAATTTATTGTGATAAGTTTGGATAACCCAAGTCTAGTTCTCAGTTCTCTGCTCGTGCAAAGTTTCGAATGAAATTAGGCCGTTATAGGAAAAGAAAAATGTGATTTTATAAGAAAGATAAGTGAAGAACTCTTGCGAAATATTATCGGGAATTCATAGTCGGTCTTGATCCTTTCCAATGTTTTATCCTGTCATTGTGAAAAGTTTAGACCGCAAGAGTTTAAACAAATCGAATCCTTTAACAAAATTAAAGATTTTGAAAAACTTTTCTTGCTAATGTCTTAGAACTCTTAACCTCAGTACAATGGCTACGATTTATTTTTTTGTTATTCTCTTTTTTGTTTTGATACCATTAACAAAATAATCACATAAACGCTCGCATTACAAATGTACAGCAGCTTGACGAATTAATTAACTTTCCGCACAGCTTCATGACTGTCAATAAAAATTCTGTTAGCAGCTATGTGAGCAGGGCTCTAGCAAGCATTCCTGCAGACACACATACAAATATACACATACGCAAGGGGAGAGCATTTAAATTTTGCCCCAAAATTCTAGCCAAGGTATAAATTATTAATTAATATAACAGCAGAAGTGTGGGAGGAAAAGTCCATAGCATTGATAGACAAGTACACCTCGCCTCACTCACTATACGTTTCATCATGTAAACTAAATCTCGATGAAAGTGGTTGAAAAAAAAAAAAAAATGCTTAACAAACTAATAATATTGGTCAGCCATTGAATGATGTGGAAACCGAAAAACAAACTTTATTATAGGATGGAACTGACAAAACAAAAAAAAAAAAAAAAAAAAAAACAAAAAAAAAGGAAGGATAACGAAAAAAAAAAAGAAATATGAAAGAACGACAAAGCAAACAATGCTTTATGTCTACATAGCATAAAATTGTACAATAAAGTGGTTTTTACTGCATATACAGACTCGGGCACGTAGGCATCAAAATATTATTCGTTTTATCCGATGTTTGCGCATTTTTCAATATAAACACAAATCCACCCACATTGGCTTTGTACGCAGACACACTAAATTGAACATCAAAATGTGATAAAGTTCGACGCTACAGGAAGTCTGCTATGTAAGGTTGCTTCTTCAAGAAGCAAATGCAAGGAACAATTTGAGAATAATGGTCAACGGAGAGATAGACGTAAAATGGAAAAATGTTTATCATGCTCATCCCAGTAGATATTTATTTTAATTCGTTTGCCATCTTTTAGCCTAAAATCCATGGCCTGAAGCGTATCATTATTTACACTAATAAAAATGGAGAAACTACGCATCCTGCTAGAATACACAACAACAAATATCAAATGCTGAAAGAACACAAGTTGACTTTGAAAGGAAGGATGTATGTAATATTTAATCGAATTGCTTTTCACTTTCTGGAGAAAACAATACAGCGCCGTTACAAAGGGGCAATAACAATAAAAACAACAACAACAACGCTGATAATAATAATAATAATAATAATAAAATCAACAAGAACAACAAAACTAAAAATAATAGCAATAACGTAAGCAAGAGCAGTAAAAATCTTCTTTATAACCCCAACAAAACCTAATCAAGTTCAGTTAACGAAACAATTGATTGTCATATGAAATGTACAGGCATTGAATAGCCTATCTAGGTATAGGAGATGTAAGATATATCTATATGTGTTTCGCTTGTGTCTGCTGTAATGCCGATAGTCATGATGACTTTGATAGCCATGGCTTTAACTTATTGTTTAAGTAACAACTGAGATATCAGGCACAAGTCAAACACTTACAAAACACGTGCTGATATGTTTTGTATTTCTATGCCTGTATGACAATATAGATGACATAAGCACTTAGACATATCCACATATATAAAGTTACTTATAAAGTTAAAGGGAATCACATAAAGTGATAAGCAACAAATGACACATTGCAGCAAACGTCAAAGTGCAACGTCACACACGAACACAAAACGCTGCTTTACTAGCAGGCTCTCAGTTTTTCTAGCAACCATATAACTTGTACTCTATTTTATTTCTGTAGTTGTGCGTCTATGTATGCGTATTTTCTCATTACATATCATCATAGAAAGAAAATAAATGAATAAATAAATAAATAAATAAAATAATAATGACAATAACAATAACAACAACAACAACAACGACAACAAAAATACTAATAAAAGAAACAAAAAAAAAAAATAAGAAAATAAATAAAATAAAAAAATGAAAAAATGAAAGCAAAAAAATAAAAAACAAATTTGTTAAAAAAACACTGTACTGCTGCCAATGTCGCTTGTTGGCGCAGTACCATTAAACTCACACTCTCGCAACCTTATAACATAAGTTTTGATTACAAAAAGCAGGTTGAGACCACATAAAACATAAAATGCGTTTAATAAGTGTGTGTGTGTGTGTGTGTGTGCGCGCCTGTATACGTGTGCTTATGTTGTATGAGGTTCTGACATATTTCTACTGTTGGAAATGTATAGTTGTGTTTCATTGTTGTCGTTGTTGTTGTTGTTGTTGTTACTGTTACTGCTGCCACACTATTGTGAGTTGCGTTCTGTTTTTCCCGTTTTCCTTACTGTCAACAAGAAGGAATGCAAAATTTTGAGCAAACGTTTGCAGCACATAGAAATCTATTTAGAAGCACTTACGTATTCTTAATTCGGATATTTTGCCCTGTCCGTCAATATATTGAAAAGATAATCATGTTCACAAAATTTCGCTTACGACTTCTTAACTTAGTGTTATATCTTTTCTCTTTAGTGAATCGGATTCAAGCCAGGAAGACAGTGAAATCAATTTATAAGATTGCTTGAAGGTAGCAAACCCTCTCTCTCTCTCTCTCTCTCTCTCTCTCTCTGCATTAGGTTATTAAGAATAATTTGAAAGTCCCGGTGAGAACTAGTGCGATATATGTTTTGCTGTAGTTGTAGTTGTAGCCTATCAATCTATAAGTACTTTTATGTACATTTACTCGTCTTTCAGTGAGGGAAGGGGTCTCATCAGATTCGAGTTAACCAGACGATCACTTTTTTCTTTTTTCTTTATTTAGCAGATGCTGCTGCTGTCGCTATCGGTGGATAGCTGGGATTTTATGTGAATATTTTTTTTCAGAATATTTTTCCTTGTCTCGTTTCCTCCGTTCTGCTCTTATTTACTGCTCGGAAGGCGATGAAACTGGTATGTACTGCACATAATCATTCCAAACAATTACTGTTTCGTACTCTCACATCAACGTCTTATTAACTGCTGCTAGTCTGTGATTTAAACATTCAGTTTCACAAAAATTTTCGCTGAGTGCGTTATAGCGGTTATATCATTAAGAAATGAGAAATTACTTTAATAAAATCACATTTTTGGTAAATAATTCACAGCCATTGAGACTTTGGCAGAACTTTTTAAAAAAAAATTATTTTCATAAAAATATAATTTAAAATATCCTTACATATTTCCGAATTTGTTTTCTCTTTTATATAGAAATTTTTTTTCAATATAATGAAAGAGTTCTTTTTTTTGCTTTAATTCCTTTTTTTTCATTTTTTTCTTTTATTTACTTTTCTTTTCTTTCCTTTCCTTTCTTTTTCTTTTCTTTCCTTTTTTTTTCTTTTCTTTTCTTTTCTTTTCTTTCCTTTTTCTTTTTCTTTTCTTTTCTTTTCTTTTCTTTTCTTTTCTTTTCTTTTCTTTTCTTTTCTTTTCTTTTCTTTTCTTTTCTTTTCTTTTCTTTTCTTTTCTTT
>NW_024003168.1:0-16051 GCF_014805625.2 Glossina fuscipes
CGTAGCTTCTGCTTAAATTGCAACGATCAATACTCGACGTTAGACAAACAATGCCCACGTTTTATACAAATGCGTGAAATTCTAAAAATCAAAACAGAAAATTACTGTAGCATGGGTGAAGCGCGACGCAAATACCGGGAAATTAATCCATCTGGAACCCAAAGAATTAGCAAAAGCAATACCTACGCTGGTGTCGCCTCGCAAATCGTGCCTAATAAGTCTTTAACTCCAACTCCTTCCAACGAAAAATCTGTTCTACCATCAACCAAAAATTACATTGCCAAATCAGTTCCATTGCCCGCCAAAGATAATATTGAAAAAATCAAAACAACAGCAAATATTGAAAAAATTAAAACAACACATATGCCAAGATCTAATAAACTAAATTCCCCAGAATCACCAGTTATCAACTCTACTCAACAAATTACAAGCTGTAATGAATCCAATCTTTCATCCCTCAATCAACCTCCAATTTCAAATTATTCACGCGTGCCCACTCGTTGCACTTTAAATTTACGCAAACAGCTCAGTACAGATTATTCTGCTGGTAAAAACAAATTATTCACGCAAAATTCTTATAAAGACATTTTCGACGGAAACGCTGACATGTCAACTTAACCTGCTTTCCACTCCATGGCACTACAATTAAATAAAGTTTTTAAAATTCTACAATGGAACATTAAGGGACTTCTTAATAATTTGATAAACTCCGTACACTCGTATGTAATTTCGGTCCAACCTTTATATCGCTTCAAGAGACCCGTTGTAGAACCTCTCTTAATCCCATTCCACCCAAATCATATACTGGATACTTCACGAATGCTAATCAAATTTTATATTCCAAACAAGAAATAGCTGGAATACCATCTGGGCCTCAACAGTGAAGAACACTCGTGGTACTGTTTTACAAAAGGCCTTCATTCAAAGCAATCTCTGCATTTTAAACGATGGAAAGCCAACGCACTTTTCAACTCATCGCACTTTTTCACATATTGATTTAACATGTTGCTCTCCATAACTTCTTCCTCTGGTTTCCTGGTATATTTCTGATGATCTACATAATAGTGATCACTTTCCAATCATAATCGATCTTAAACTTTCAATGTCCTCTGTTTCTGCAGCAAAACAGGCCAAACTCCTCCTAGATAAAGCGGATTGGATCATTTACTCCAAACAGGCCGAATCATTTCTGAATTCAAAGCCATTAACGGGAACTGAAACAGTTATGCTGCTGTTATGTCTAAAGCTATTCGCACGGCTGCTCACCTTTCTATTCCTTAATCCAGTAGCTCTTTTAATCGAGCTAGGCTTCCCTGATGGAACAACACGCGTTCGTTTTTGAGGAAAAATAAAATGGGTCTATGGCACCGCTTTAAGAGATGTCCTGATCAGGATCATTTGTTATTATACCAAAACGCCAATGCTCTACTCAGGAAGGAATTACGAAAATCAAAGGCACTTAGTTTTGAACTTTTTTTCGAAAAGAATTCACAGAAATACATCAATGAAAGTTATCTGGAACAAAATCAACAGACTCAATGGTACTTCAAACCTGAACGAAATTTCTGCCATCTGCACTCCCAATGAAACTTTGATTGACGCACATGATATTTCTAATTACTTTGGACAAACGTGGTGCGAATACTCCTCTGACAGCAACTTTTTCAGTGCTTTCATCGAAAATAAAAGGACTCCAATTTCTCTTTCAAATTGTATTAACAGATATGGCACTTTCTTGGGATATTACATATCTACCTTAGAACTTGAAAGTTATCTCTCCAAATCGACGGGGAAGACACCTGGTCTAGACCGCATCTCCTACCAAATGATCAGTGCGCTGTCTAATTCAAGTAAAACGAAATTGCTGGACCTATATAATACGGTTTTTTTGACTGGCCATATACCCTACATGTGGAAACTGGCTACAGTCGTTCCAATTCCAAAGTCAAAAAATGCCTCCATCGCATCGGACTATCGCCCAATCTTTCTTTTATCTTGCCTCTCAAAGGTATTGGAAAAGATTATGGCATCTAGATTATCTTGGTTTCTTGAGTCCAAGAATCTGATAACAAAGCAACAAGTTGGTTTCAAACGGGCTAGAGGGTGCTTCGACGCTCTGTTACATATTGATTATTTTACACGCAAAGCAATTTCCGAAAGAAATCATGTAACAATTCTCTCAAAAAGACAACACAAAAGCAATCAACATCCGCGAATCTACTTCACGAGAGATTGTCACGATTCTAGCTACTTTGTTGCCGGTAGAGCATATATATTTTCCTGACAAAGAACAAAAAAACGAAAAGGTCCCGTCGGTTGTCTACCGTCCGTCTGTCCACCGTAAGTCAGTCTGTAGTCGTCTGGCGTCTGCCCCACATATGCACACACACCCCCCTCCCCCCCCTTTTCCTTTCAGCTACAGCAGTGGCAGCTGTAACGCTTAGCCACTCATCGGGGACACAAAAAAAGGAAGTAACCAGACTAAGATAAGTTACAATATAATCCAATTGGCGCCGGTGTAGTGTCTGCCTCTTTACCTGGTTAAGTCGTTGAGTGCTGGACCCCGGGTTGTGGCCATACCTTTATGTGTTTCTCGCCTTTTTCCTTTTCTCCCCTCCTTCTATTAAACTCCTTCACTTAGATAAAAACTTTAACTTCCAGTATTGTGTGTGTGCACGGGTGTACACGCAGTTGACAATTAACAAACTGAAATCTTTTTCTGTTTTTTGTCTTTTATTTTTATTGTTATTTTTTTCTCTTAACAAGCAAGTTTACAATAATAATGTTGAAGAACCTTTTGCAGTAATTTGGCAATAATAAAGTTTGGGAAATTTATGCACGACTTTTGCTTTTAGCAGCCTTTTTATCTGGAAAGGTATTTTTTTTCTTTAAAATGATGAACTGTTTCATTAACGCTTTGGAATTTTCGTTGAACTCCTTTTTTTTTTTGGTAAGGATTTCTTATGGAAATCAACAATTTAACATTAAGAAAAATTAATAAAGATTACACGACCATTTGTTTATAAATGTCCTCTTTTACCAATACTTTTCTACATTATCCACTTGATAAAACTTTTTGCTTCTTGTTTGACTAAAAATTCCGTATTGAAAGAAAGGTGCAGCCGTTATTCTTGACTTGCTTCTCCTTCCTCTTCTTGTGCTTCTTTTAATTGTTCCACCCTTTTTTTTTTATTGTTTTTTTTTTTTGTTACTTCTTTTAATAAAAACGGTTTAGATTTCATTTTCGTAGTTTAATTTTAGTTAATTCCAACTAAAGTCACATTGATGTCATTCACTACAAAAAAATCTTCACATTGGTTATTGTTAGTCCTTTTTATCACACTTGAAGGATAATCTCAAAAAAAATTATTTTTATTTATCCGTTTTATGAAAAGCTCGAAAATACGTCTGAACTTCACCAGATGCCAAATAGTTCTCCCCTCTATCTTGAAAATTAAAAACAGACAAACTTCTCGTTCTTACTCAATTTCCCTCTTCTTCTTCCTGTTGCTCTCTCTATAGCGGCTTGCCGCTACTCTCACACAAGCAAGCAAAGATCCCGCAAAATCATACGATTTCTTGCCTATGCTTGCAAGAGCAAAAGGAAAAAAAGGAGTACCGCAAAATCATACGATTCTGCCTGTACTTGCAAAAGCAAGCAAAAATACCGCAAAATCATACGATTTTTGCCTGTACTTGTAAGCAAGGAAAACAGAAAAGAATAAAACAAACATATCCCGCAAGATCACGTGATTTATAAGCAGTAGCACAAAATCGCATGATTTTGTCTAACGGCATGCCGTTATTCCGCTGCTTGCGGTTTATACAGACCGACAGACACCCTACCCGAGGTTTGTTCGCGGCCGTTACAAGATCTCCACATGGGCAAACTCGTCAGGGGCTAAAATTTCTATGCAAAAATCAAAAAACATACACATTTGTCGAAAACAAATGTGCGACGCAGGAAATCTACTAATGTATATTAACGACTTACCAGTACTAAACGTGCAGACGCTCCATGTTCTCGGGCTCACTTTTTCCAACAATTATCGCTGGAAAACACACTGTCTTCGGTTAAAAAACTCTCTTTTAGCAAGGGTCAATTTCATACAGTACTTTGCTTGGAGAAGCCATGCGCATATTAACACTATTACTTTTTTATTATCTTACTAAAATGCTTGGAATGCATGGAATATTGGACCCAAATTCTTCGACTACATCAAATCATTCATGTCGCATCGGCGGTTCAAAGTTAGAATCAACAAACATCTTTCTGATTCCTTTCCGCTAAAGAATGGCATTCCGCAAGGATCTCCTCTCTCTGTCACGCTTTTCCAGATCGCTTTCAACGAAATTAGCGAAATTCTTTGCCGTATACCAAGAGTGGAACATTGTCTCTACGCGGACGATGTATACATTTTTACAAAAGAAAAAGACAACACGAAAGCAATCAACATCCTCGAATCTATTGCATGTGAGATCTCCACATGGGCAAACTCGTCAGGAGCTATAATCTCTATACAAAAATCAAAAAAAATGCACATTTGTCGAAAACAGATGTGCGATGCAGGAAACCCACTGATGCATATTAACGGCTTACCAGTACTAAATGTGCAGACGCTCCATGTTCTCGGGCTCACGTTTTCAA
This sequence comes from Glossina fuscipes, assembly GCF_014805625.2. Lineage (NCBI taxonomy): Eukaryota > Metazoa > Arthropoda > Insecta > Diptera > Glossinidae > Glossina > Glossina fuscipes. Next base: position 4,649 of record NW_024003168.1, read on the forward strand.
ACAATTATCGTTGGAAAGCACACTGCCTTCGTTTAAAATACTCGCTTTTAACAAGGGTAAATTTCATACAGTACGTTGCTTGGAGAAGCCATGCGCATATTAATACTATCGCTTATCTTACCAAAATGCTTGTGTTAAGCAAGATTGACTATGCTTTGATAATTTATGGCAATAGCTGCAAATCTAATATCAACATCCTTAAACCGGTCTATCACCAAGCTGTTAGAGCAAGTTGTTATGCTTTTCGGACGACGCCCATAAATAATATTATAATTGAAACTGGTCTCCCAATTTTAGAAAATAGACTTTATGAGTTAAAAGCTAAAATATTCCCCAAGCTTCTTAATTCAAACAAATCCATTCTCGGTGATGACGTGAGAAAGATTATTATTGCGAAGAATATTTTAAAGTCACCATCAGACCATTGTTTGTACGTCGCAAAGGAATTAAACATTCCCTTAAAAATTTTCCGCTCTTTTGGTGTTAAACCTCCATGGATTTTGAAAGACTGCTTTTTTGACATCTCGCTGTCTATGCATAAGAAAGAAGATACTCTAAATTACGTCTTCAGGAATCTAATAGCTGAAAAAACCCAAGTATTGGAGAGTACTGGTTGGAATCTTTTATACACAGACGGCTCAAAATCTTTTGACCTGCCTCCTGCTTATGCCGTGGTAGATGCTACAGGACAGCTTTTTCTCAATCACATATTTCACGAAAGTACTTCAACTTTCACAAGCGAAGCCAGAGCTATCCTTCACGTTGCGAACCTTTCCCATAAAAACAAACTCAAAACCGCCATTGTTACCGACAGTTTGTCTGTATTACAAGCTTATGCTTGTGGTATTCTGCCGGTGCCGCCTGTGCTCCCAGTGATGTAAAATACCTTAACAAGCTCAAACGATACATTATCTGTAACAACGAAGAATCAGATGAATACGTACAATTTGTTAAACGCAGTGTGGAAGCCAAAAGATGTGCTATCTCTTCTCTTTTTTTATTTTATTCATAGAGTTTAGTTGGAAATCCTTTTGCTTTTTTGCAGGCGAATCAAATCTTTTGTGCTTACATGATTTACTAAACGCTGCTGCTGAATTGTTGACTTCTTCGTTGCTTTAAGATGTCGCGGAAACAATGCGTTGTAGACATAGTTATTATTATGGGCTTACGGACTCGATGATCGAGAATTTGACGTTAATGTTAAAGAATGTTTGGAGGCTTTACCGCAACGTTTATTGGAGCATAAGCTTGGCTGGCTGTTAGTTCTTGGCCATGCCTTGAGTAAGAAAATGGGATATCTCATCATATAACGACAAACAAAGAATTTCGCTGAATGGCAAAATTTTGTGGACACTGTGAAAGTTATGGGTAAAGTTCTGAATACAGTAATTTTTTGTGAAACTCATTATTAGGAAGTATTGTTTCCATTAAACTCAGCTAAAATGTTATGCGAGAATCAGTGGCTTTTAGACTGACACCAGATCAGCAATCAAAAAATGGAGCTATTTGGAATTTTCCGATGAATTAAAAAGTTCAAATTATGCAATATGATTTTTCAAGGAATTTTTTTTTTTTAATAACTTCAGCCATGCATGACTGTGAATTGGGAAATTCGTGTGACTTTTAAAGTTCACGGCAAAAGTACAGAATTATTTGATTACAGTTTTGCCATATGGTACGCCAAGGAACGTATGCAACCAGGGCCAGTTTTCGGTAGTAAAGATCATTTTTCTGGTCTAGTAGTTATATTAGACACTTATATAATCACAATGGACCTCATAATGTAAGTTTTTGTAACTTCATTATTATTTCACTCTAATTAGTAATTTATTATAGAAAGATTGATCGAAAAATTAATCGTTTGTGTATAATTTCAATTACAGTCACAAAAAATTGGTTAGGATCAGAGAAATAACTTAGAATTAGAGATTAGAATTATTTTTCTTTAGTTAACAAATGCAAGACAAGAAAATTTTAATTATAAAATAAGAAATAAAGGATAGGTAATTTTTAGAAAATGTCATTTCATTTTTCCCAACAATGAATTTAATTGCTTTTTTCACAGCAAAATAATGTAAGCAAGTATAGCCAAGAGCAGTAACGGTGGTGGTGATTGCGACTATAAAAGGGCGTGTCGCACCACGCTCAGCTTTTCTGCCAATGCTTTAACCCTAAACAATAAACTGTACTTCTACCATAGAAGAAAAAATTCCTATGATCTGACGAGCTTAGTGTATAACACTTCGCAATGATTATACGTAGGCATTGTATTAGATGTAAGTAGTTTTTAAAAATGTAAATAGCTCTAGATTTAAGCAAAACCAAGAAATCTAAAAGAAACCCCTTTTTTGTCATTTCTTTTTTTTTGGGGTAATTAACTGTAAAAGATATAAATAGTAATGTTTAATAACGAAAGAATTAAATTTAAAGCTGGTAAAGGACATATTCTTAGAAAAGTACTAGTTACGTTAAGAAAATTATGTAAAAACCAAAAAATTATACGAAATGTAAAACAAATGAATTGGAATAAATAAACTTGAACTTGAACGCTCAGCCTTTCAGTTGTGTCATAGCAGCCAAGTGATCACCTTTTTTCCTCCTTTTCCTCCTACGTCTCTTAAAATTCGCTTGAATATAATAATCTCCCCCTAAATAAATAAATAGAAACTAAGAACAAACCCGAAGGTCCAAGTAAACTTTATTCTATAAATATTCTTGGAAAGAGTCCTGAATTGACTGAGTATATCCTGCCCAAAAAGACTCGTTACAATATATATTAATAAAGCTATTTTAAATATATAATAAAGCTATTATATACATAAAGCTATTTATATTTAAATATAAATTATATAAATTAATATACAGCAACAGGAAAGGCCAGTTTGATTTTCCTAATGCCAAATCAGAGCGGTTGGAAAAGTGTTTGTTGCTATAAGCTGCAATACTTTAGCTGCGGATACTTTTGGTTGTACGTTGAGTTTTGGGTTATTGCATGGTGTACTTGTTTTAACAGCATTTTTAAGGAACTACCCTAATGCGGTTGTTGTAGTCTCGGTTTGTAATAAATTTCTATTGGGTGTCTCACGTAATTCATTGGGTGACCTAAAATTCTTTTTTGGGTTTAATGACAACAAGCAATTTTTACGAAACATCACTGGAACATTTAAAGTCGAATGCCCGATGTTTAAATATTGCCAAGTATTTTCAGATTTTAAAACGGTTTGTTTCGATTCACCATCAAGAGCCAACAATGGTGTACCATCGTTCGTAAACATGCAAACTGCTTTGAATTATCTTGAATAAGAACCCACTCACTTTTCTCTTCTTCAACTATTACATTCGACTTTTTCTCATCTGCTGACAATTTGCCGCTCCATCTGGGGTAACCTACTTCTTTCCTGCTTGTTAAAGATGCTTTGCTTTTTAGAAGAAATTTTATTTTTTATACAAAGCAAGTTATCCTCAATATCACCATCACTTTCACTTTGATGAAATTCGTTTAGGAAGCCTTCCACACGTTTTCTCCCTTTTTCAGATATGAGAACGTTCTTGCCATTAGCCGTTTGAAAACCTGTGGGTTTGTCGACTTATGCACTGTTCTTTGCCATTTTTGTACATTCATAGTCCTTTTCTTGTAAACAGCCAACAAATTCTTTTACTTGATTTTGTACGAATTCCTACGGTTCCTCCAATATGGATTTTTTTTATCATTCGTTGTTTGAAATTCTGCACAAACAAGCGAACTTCCCAGATTGTTGATCTTGCCCACCTCATCTTGACGTATTTTATTTTTCACTTCTTCCAAGATTTCTTGAGTGCTTATGGAATCTTTATAGCGGTATCTGGTTCATAGATTAAGGTTAAGTTTTATGTCAAATTATTATAATGAACGAATTTTCGCCAAGACATATTGAAAACTATGCCTTCTTATCATGTCAAGATTCAGTTTCCATACAGATGGGTTCAAAAACGTCAATATTTTAATATGCAATCTGCGGCAGCTTTTTTAAAAAATTGATGTACTCACAAGGTTTTTGTCTTACTCGAGATGTACGTCTACGAATTTTGACTGCAAACAATTTTATCCTCAACAGCTTACCTGTAAACTAAAAGCGATGTACATGGAAACACTGCCAGAGAACATTGTACCAATTGCAACGAAGCGACCATCAACACGAAAGCTTCTTCCACACAACCGCAAAGTATAAGAATGTGCACAGCCTGATGTTTACGGTTTTCCGCACCATTCTTGGGCTTCCGTGATAGGCGTGTTGCCAATTGTATTAAATGGCTGGCTCCCCAGTAGGCCTACACCATTATATACATTAGAAATTACAATATTATTTACAATAATAATAATAGATTATTATACATAGTAATATGCAATAATACGTAAAAATACGTAATAAATAAAAAGCCCCGCTAATATATACATACATAATGATACATAACATACATATAAATAAATAAAAATTGCTGCTATGCCGGTGTCCTGACATCTGCAAAAGAAAAATATTGTGATCAATAAATTTTATATACAAAGATGATCACAAACTTACCATTGGCCTACGGAAGTATCGCATTCTGCTGAAACGATGAATGGAGGTGCAAAAGGAAACATGCTCATTAATCTAAAATAAAATAAAAAGAAATGAATAAATTATACATAATAATAAGTAACGATAAATGCAAACTTGCCTTTAGCATGCAGCGAATCTTCATCTATATGAGGCGGTGAACGGAGGGAGTTGGAGTTGATTTTGCGGGCGGACCTAAAGCACGACTTCTTCTTTAAAATGATGATACGTTTGCAACTGTTTCTTACACCCAGTTTTTGCAAGTCAGTAGCAAATGTATCATGAAGCCTAGGAGGTTAGTGCGGTGACTTCTTCCATTGGGGCAGGAGCCTGTTTTCTTGAAGAGAAGGCAAGCTGCTTCACTATTGTCGCCTGGATGCGCTTGCCGATGTTGGGCTCAACCATGTGGGACTTCATTATTGCCAAATGCTTGCTCATGGCTTTCAAAAAAACGTCAGATACATTGTGCCTCGGAAATTTGGGTTTCAGTTTCTTTTGGGCCGTGAATTTCGGAGCATGCTTCTTCCTTCCCCAGCGCTAGGTCGTCTAGGCATGCTTGGCATCTTAGCTGCTCACGAATACATTGCACTATTCGATAGCCTGTGAGCAGCCTGAACTATTCCGCCTCATTTGCGGTTAGCCGTTTGCCAGCTACTTTGAATGACGCCCCATTTAGGTCGTATGGCAGAAACTCATCTTCGGCCTGGGCTGGTGTCCTGTAATCCAGCTTTTCAACGAAATGATAATCGTCATCAGTGCTGGATCCGCCTCCCTAAAATTCTAGTTGCAGTTTCATTAGACGGGTGCCCAGCTCCATTATATCTTCCACCGGTCTTGTTCTCGTTCTCTTGCTTGTCGCCATCTTGCAGAAAAATCTTTCCAAGAGGTCTTGGCTTACCCTGTAGGCTTGTATAGTTATGCCAGGGTAAGCCTCCAGCTGGCCATCCATTATCTCCTCGAAGTTGTTGATGGTGTCCAAGGTGGGCTTAGTTACCTCGGCCGTGTGGAAGTTAGCTTTTAAATAAGTTTTCACTTCGGCTAGCACCGCTTTCTGTTCTTGCCATTCGGCGCTGCTTATCTTGCCCGTGTGCATGACTTTGCATAATTCAGTCAGCCCAGCGAAGGCTTGGTATGTTCGCATATCTTTTTCTGTATGAATAATTCTGCTCTGCACAACGACGTCCAAGTTTGCCACTGTTGCGGGAGTTAATAGCTGCATACATTCTTTGAACCATCCAGCAGAAGTATTTTTTAAGCATGCACCTCTTCTCTTTAAGTGATTTGATGTGCTAAGTTTTTCCGCATGTGACTTGGTGACGATGGAAGTGTCAAATGGGTTGCTGGATCTCATCTTATCGTAAAATCCATGCACCAGATGTATTTAGTCGAACAGATGGTGTATCGTATAAATGGTACCGTCAGCTCGCTTCCGTTGGTACCTTCCGTTTGCGAACTTTACCAGTGTTTGCAGGTTTGCTCTGTTCCTATCGCAGACTACTGCGTTCACTTCTAGGCCAGCCTCCTTTGCGATACTTAAGTATCTGTCTAGTTCGTTTGGAGCTCCATTGTAACTGGTTATGGCGGTGGCGCTGATCGTTGAAAATTGTCAGCAGGCTACGTATACCGAAGAAGAGTACTGTTCTGTATTTTTCCGTTATTCTAATTTTTTTGGTGTCGTCGCAGCCGCAACCATAACGTATATCCTCGGTCCGAGAATACCTTGTTTTTCGTTTGTATACACTTCGTTGAAGTGTACCTGCACAACCTTGTCGTGAGGAATTAACCTCCCTACGACCTCCCGCGGCGTATTATCTAATCGCACCTTAGAGAAAATAGCGTATATGTTCTCAATAATTTATAAAAATGCCAACCATCTGAGAATAAGCGTCCACACATTTGTTTATATTTTTCAATAATTTTGCATATATTTGTATAAAATAGTAAACTGCTAGCATATTGAAAATCTATTATATTAATAACAGTAATAGGCGAAGTGGTGTAGGGTATGTACTACCTGTTTATTGTTGGTGCGCAGAGAGACATAGGAAAGCGCGTGCAGGCAACAGTGGTGGATTTGTGCTGTTTATGTCACTGACAGGCAGAAACATTAGGGAGTCAGTTGATCGGAACGTTTCTTCAATCGAAGACAATTGAAACATTGTATAGATAATATTTATAAATTACTAATTTATTTCTTCTCTTCTTACTATATATTCCAAAAGGTCCACTAGCGATGTAATAAAGGAAAATCGTGCGAGAAAAACGGCGAAGTATTATTAATGTCGAGGAAAGGCAATGCGTAGGGAAAAGTTTAGTAGTCAAGGTATCTAATAAAAATGTACGATTTTTTTTTTTTTTCTTGATAAATTCGTAAAAACTTTTCATAAATAAAGTAAAAATTTATAGCGTATTCCCCTTTACTGGTCCATAATGAAATGATTGGTGGGTCGTGTTCTTAGTTGTTTTTCAGTGTAGAAAGACAAAAGCATGAAATATTTCCTTTTTATTTTCTTCATATATCATAATTTTTATTTATGCCTTAATTTTAGTTAAATTTTATGGCCTCTTTTTATAAAAATAATTTTTTAATTGATGTCTAAAGTGTTAGCCGATCTAAATGAAAAAGTTGAAAGTTGTGAAATATACATTCAACGCAAACAAAATCAAGCACCATTTCTGAAACCGGGAACATTTCGAGCTAACCATCCTAATGAGGGGGAAAATATTTTGTCACCCTCATAGGTAGGTATACATATATATAATAAGAAACGAAAGTGAATTATTTGATGTATTCCGAGAACACAAAAGTATGACAATAGATTCGAATATAAAACAAAAGATCCGAAAAACTCACTATTATGTACACACCTCAACAAAACGGAATGATTATAAGGAAAAATAAAACAAATGAAGAAATGACACGTTGTACTCGAATTTCAAGCCACATGCTTGCATATGGTCTTGACCAATTTGTTCTTGGGATAGTACTGCTGCTAAGGGGTGATTTGATGCATCAGTTGTTAAAATGAAGGGTTTATCAAAGTTTGGATATTGTAATATGGGTGGGGACATTAGTTTTTTTTGGAGTTCTAAGAATTCCTGATTACATTGGTTTGTCCAGTCGAAGTCTTTTCCTTTTTTGAGGAGATCGTTTAGTGGTTGTGCTATGTTAGCAAAGTCTTTCATAAATTTCCTGTAATAGTTGCAAAATGCTTGGGGTAAGTTTTTTATTGTTTCGTACTTAGCGGGATGTGGTTTTATGCTTTGGGGGTTATACATATCTGCAATGGCTAAGAATTTGGAAGCATCTAAGAGTAAGCGTTTCTTATTCTCAATAATTTGTATAAAAATTCCAAACATCTGAGAGTAAGCGTCTATATTTGTTTACACCTCTCAATAATTGAACATGTTTTGTATAAAAATTGCCTGCATGTGAGAGTAAACGTATAAAAATTTGTTTATAAATTGAAAAAAAACTTAGTCGCAACCAAATGGTTGTGTTTATAAATATGTGTAAAAATGTGTAAATACATATGCATAGACTAACCTTACAAGTTAGCTGGATATGAAATGCATTCTCCAATAAATAAAAAAAAAAGTCATCTTTCTGTTGATAGTGAAGTTCGAATTGCAATCATATTTAACTCAATTCAACTAAAAAGAAATCGTCCAATCGGTTGCTTTTATGTCCATTTCTCTTAATATATTCATAATCAGTTTAGTCAGTAGACCGGTCTTTTGACTCCTTTACATGCAATTTAGTTTGCCTTATGTTGGCAGATTCACGATAGATAAACTGCTTGCTTAGAGTAAGAATACATATGGCTTATGTAATCTTTCCAGCTTTCTAGATTGTACACTGGCTCACGTGCTGCCCGGGCCGTTAAATGTCCTACATACATCACCTAATACGTCGTTTACTCATTTCCTTAATAATATACCAAAATATTATACATTATTTTTATGCGAATGCATAATTTCCATGAAAGCCCTCAAACAAAACGATGATTTATATATATGTTCTTGTGTGTACATGTATGTATATGCATGTATACATATATGTATACGTTCGCGCAAATTTAACAAATGTAGTCTATTTGTCAAAGATATTATTAATTTCCAATTGCTTCTGTCAATACAAACCACACATTAAGCTTTGTCGCCATAAAAGGACTTCTTTTCATGCCTCTACATATGGTTTAGTTTTCGATTCAGTTTTCCCCTAGAGGAAATGCCCAAGCATTTCTAATCCAATCTATATATTTCATATAAGTTATGCGTGTTCAACTAGACATTTTCGCTAGACAAGCGCCCTTTGCTTTCAATGAATCGGAAGGGTAACGTCACATCATCATTTTGCACTCAAAGTACTTCGCCAACTATTCAGATAACCACTTTCTCACTTTCTCAAACACTCAACAGGTCTTTATAGAAAAGCCTCATCGATGCGAGATTAATGTGTGTGTATATTCGTACTCGATAATTTCCGTATACAAATTCCAACCACCTGAGAAAATTCAAATTCCATACAATTGAGAATGTTTGAATAAATTTCTTTACATGTATTGTAGGCCTTTAGAGAATAAACGCATATTCGTTCTCAAACATTCAACAGGTCTTTATAAAAAATCTGGTGGCAGATGCCTTATGAATCATTTACTAAGGATCAAGTTTCATCATAAAATATTTCAAATTAGGCCTTTTTGGTATATAAAGGCTTATTTTTCATTAGGTTCCTTAAGCAGACTTGCTTGTTCAAATTTTATTATGAACGTATTTTCATCAAGAAGTATTGAAAGGTAGATCTTTTTACTATATAAAGATTCAGCTTCCGCAGGAAGTATTATATGTCAAAAAATTATGCTATCCGATTCAACTTTTTCGCGCCCGTTTAGAATACCGATGTACTATTACTGAGCGATTCTTGTCGAGAAATTCATAAAATGACACTATTGTTTCATGTAATGATTTCTTAAACTAAGGTTTTAATTGTATCCTTGTACCACAAATTATGTAAAGTTTTATCCAGAATATTTTTAACTCTCATTTACGCGTACGCTCGGTTTGCTAATAAATGCCCTCATAGTCATCTGAATGAATTGAAGGGACGATTGTATACCGGAAACGATAAAACTCGTAACGTTGCGAGTTCAAATCTTAGTGCGGTAGATCGTACATTTTAACTTGCATGTAATTACTTAGACTTTTTACGTTTGCTAATGCTTTAATCCTAAAAATATTATGTGTCGTTCACTTCGCTACTTTTTTATTTAGTTCTGAATTGGTACTCTTCGTTGTAATGTCACAGTTTAAGTCTTGCACTTAAGTTCGCTTGTTAATATTATTGTAGGCTTTAAATATTGTGAGAAGTTGTTTACTTGAACGATTTGCTTCGAATACTGTTGCGCTCTTGTTCGATGTTTATAGTATTACTTAACTCGGTTGAATTTAAACTGTGGCCGCACTTTGCTATACTATGATGTATTGTAATTTATTGTGATGTGCTATGCTGTGCATATTCACATATGAATTTTAATATAGCTGATTGCAGTGGGCATTGCGATTAAATGCCTATATTTGTATATATATATATTTATATACATATGTATTACAGTGAAAAAAACAAAAGTTTGGATTAAAACTATAACTAAACGTTGTGCATATTCCTTAGAGCATACATCCATAAAGTCTTTCAACAAAAGGTATCATTTTAAATCAAATAAGCAATAAAATCATTATTTCGCGATGTTTGTGGCCGAAAACAAACGTTCTCTATAGCCGTGGGATCAAAATTAAACCCGAAATAATCAGCCAACATCGATCATTTAACGCATTTCACTCGTTGCGATTGGATGGGTTCTGGCTTGCATTTTCCAAGCTCCAAAGATGGCAGTTTTGCTCGTTTACGTACCCAGAGAGAGAACGAGAATGAGTCAATTGGGATAATCTTGATTATATCTCAAACAGTCGATTACGACTTACCATGAATATGTGCGCTAGATATGTGAAGATATATAAGTAGAGGAAATATGATCGCATATCTTAACACTCACTAAAAATTCTGGGATTAGATTTTGATCAGCGACATCTATTGGTAAAAGTGATTTTGACCTTTCTCTACATAAAATAACAGTTTTCCATTTAGTATTATCGAGTTATTCAGCGTTAATAATGGAACGATCAAAATTGCATTTTCGACGTTCATTATTCTTTTAGTTTAATTTGAATGGGCCTAATTTCGAAGCTCATCAAACAATTTTAGAAGATTATGGTTATGCTTCTCTATCATATTCCCACTGTCGGTTTTGGTTTCATATGTTTAAAAGTGGTAATTTTGATGTCAATGACAAAGAATCGCTGAAAAAGTTCGAAAGCAATGAATTGCAAGACTTATTAGGCGAAAGCATGGCTCAAACTGGCAAAGAACTTTCGAAAAGTTTAGCAATTAATGAATCAACTGTTTCTAGGGAAACATTCAAAGAGCATGTATGAATTGTAGTATGAGTAGAAGAAGAGTTTAAGGTTTTGGGCTGCTAACTCGGCGACGAGTTTCTGATAGATGGTGGAGGGGTTGGCTGGAAGAAGAACTCTTACTCTATAGCTAGTTACTACCAAGGAAATACACTGAATGGTTTAAGTACAATGAAGGTAGTAATCTAGCGAGTGCATGGTAGAGTGCATTAGACTAGTCTACCATGTTCAGTGCAATACCCGAGACCTATATATCTTGAAGAAAAGTAGTTCATTGGTGTTAGCTACCAGGAAAGTATGGAGGATCCGAAGCAAGTACGGTTGTTTTTAACAAACGCCCAAAGTGTGCCATAAG
>NW_024003170.1:0-14067 GCF_014805625.2 Glossina fuscipes
ACCGCTTCTCTAGGTACTTTATGTTGATAAAGCTTAGTCAATGCAAATATAACTTTGAACTGTTTAACCCGCGCAGAGTTGTTTGCAAGAACCTAAATGATGTCTATCATCTATTCTCATTAACGGACTCTTTAAAGTCTATTAAAGCAATATTGCTCAACAAGCGCGATTTACCTACGTCGTACTTAAACTGATTTAACCTTAGATTTTGTCATTATGAGTCGAAAATTAATTTGTTGTTAACAATTATCGGTTGCCAAGCTTATGCATGTTTGCGATGGCTTAGGGGTTCACTTGCAATTTGGTCCTGTATCGGTTGTGGGCGTGGCTCTATGCTAATTGTGTACATGCTTTTTTTTTTTTCTTTCTTTTTTTTTTTTTTTTCCTCCTTATTTGTTTTATTGTACTTATACTAAGTTTTATTATTAAATAATTTTAAGATTTACTTAAGAGTCAATTGAACTCGACTGCCATTTTGTTTTAGTTGAGTTTCTTGTATAAGTGGAATAAATAAATAAATAAATAAATAAATTTTTGCTGTACATCATTAAACTCGAGAGCTTATACCGCTTCATCTCTAGCGATACGGATACTATTATGGTACAGAGTAACTTCATTGTTGTGCTTCGTCCTGGTCCTGCTTTCTCTGAACAGCTTGTCTGCCCCCTTACACTCCGCTTTGAGCTCTCCGTTATTTTCCACTTTGATTGCGAAGATAAGAGTAGCCAAACTTGGTTTAAAATTAAATTTAATGATTTTGATCAACTCTTGCTCGCGCATTTTTCTTTCCATGCTAAAAGTTAAGTCATGGATTTCCCCATAATAGTCTTTGGAACGTTCCGTCGGCTGCTATTTACGTTCAATGATCTCTCTAGTTAACTCGTAGTCTGAGTCTAATCTAAAAAGCAAAAATAATTGAATGAAAGTAACATTCCTTTCATGGTTTTCTAGTAATTGCCAGTACCACTTGTTTGCGTTTCCTATTACTAAGCAGTGAAGTGCAGCGGATAATCCGTCCTAACTTATCTGCTGCTGTTTTTTCACACGTTCAACCTTAAAGATAAAACTCTCGCCCGTGATACCTTTCATCAAATTTTTTCCATCAAATTTTAAATTTCAGCATTTCGCCCACGTTTGCTTTTATCACTACTTATACGAGCCTTTACTCCTACTCCTTAATATGTATTTGATCTATGCTAAAACCTCTATGAAAAAATTTCTAAATCAATTTAATCCAGAACAGAAAACAGCAGTTCGGAACATATCACCTGCACTAATATCTGACAATGATGAGGTAAAAATACACCAAAACTTAAAAATAGGAATATCTACCTTAGTGACGTCAATAGGAAAAAGACGTGTTGGGAAACGATTCTTACTAAGATTAAAGAAGTACAGATATATCAAAAGGAAATGGTGATACTTTGTGTTTTATATTATCCGTGACTATGTCGGAGGCAAAAACCAAAGGGAAGTCTTTAACTAATATCAGGAATATCACTGCATTAGGTACCCCTATCAGATCTTTATCACTTGATTCCCCGATCCTCCTTATTTTCCACTACTCAACAACTTATTTTCCGATTCTCCTTATTTTCCGCTACACAACAAATCAAATGCTTGGTTCCGAAAATGTGCTAACAGATTGGCGAAGCGAGAAAATAAATTACTCTTACCCAGTCATTAGAACAAAATAGTGACTTAATGAAAAAAAAATAATTTTGATAAAATATATCAGTTTAAAAGAACATTCATATCACCCAAACGCAAAATTATTCATCAGCTCTAATCATAGAGTCTGTAAAGTTATGTTCATCACTGTTTATTACGATGTATTTGGTTTTGCCTGCTACCAATGCTCACTATTAAAATTATAAAACTAAGATGCAGATTATGCGCATGCATAGACATAGGTCCATTAGATGAAATGTCAAATTTTCAATCTGTCTTTTCTTAATTCTACTCTCAGATACCAACATACTCAGAGTAGCTGATTGATTTTAATACAAAAAAGAAATATGCATGTACATAAGCAATCTGCCTCACTAAACACTGGAATAACTAAAGCAATCGAAAGGCACATTTGAAACTCTATTACTGTTTCCTTCTCTTGCTTTTTGTTTCTATACGTTATACTTTGAAAAGAAAAATTTTTTTAGCGACCGACATATATTAAAATGGACACATGTATGGGTACATTAATGTACACATCTATACATTGAAATAGAAAAGAAGTTTTATTTTTTATGTACATACATAATATACTAACAAAATTTTAATAATTTAGACTAATTTTCAATAAAATGAATTCGTCGTCTCGGTTAAACGTTGGGAGCCATTTTGTGATGGTAGAGCGACCAACGTGTATTAAAAAATAATTATAAATCCAACAAGAAATTAAATTATATTGAGAAGCTAAGTTCTTCTTCTTGTCGGTTTTCGTCGGGTGCCTTTTAGTGATAGTATATGAACCCTGAGATGGTATGTTAAAGCCTCATTGTACTCTCCCCGTGAATCCAAAAAACCTTTAGCATACGTCGAAAATAAGATGAACATAAGATTCTTACTCATCTCGAGCTCATTGAACAGCTAGGTAAATAAATGCTTATGTTAACCGTAATGCTTTTTTTTTTTTTGCAAGATTAGCTTAACTGGTCATAAGCTTTCGTCATCTTTCCGCAACTATCGCAATCCGAGACTGTCTGAATTGAAAATAACGAAATCCTCTAGATCCCACGAAGTGAAAAATCACTTCTTCGTTGGAGCTTACTGAAACTAATTACGACCAAATATGTATGCTAGTGGCAAGCAAGATGAATATTATGTGGATTCTTGCTCTGCCGGTAGGATCTGGAAAATTAAAGAAAGTGATACTTCAACATGCGAGGAACTTCACGAACAATTTGATAATATATTAAAAGTACTATTTTCTGATTAACTTCTTGACTTTTAGATCGACATTAAAAAGATTTTTGAGTTGAAAGTTGCGAAGGTGTTCAGTGTACGTTAGGGTAATGTGACTTTAAAACATAAATTCTTGTCTATGATTGTTTAATCAATCTTCGTTCTCACACACATTTTGCTTTCTAAATTGTTACTCTGCATTCCTAGTCTAGAGAATAGTCATCAGCATGTACATTGAGAATAAACTGTTCCTTAAAATCTTTGGCATATACTAATCCAATTGCATAGTGTAATACTGTATATTTACGCCAAACGATTGTTGTTTAAATCATATAAGCATATATACCTATTAAAGCTTAAGCTTAAATTGCATGGTTATACATTCCAAGCATTTCACATGCTGCTCTCAAAACTAACTGATCATTTTTCTAACATGTCCACACTATTCACACATTTCTAAATATGTGTAATCATATTCTGTGGCTACCTACGTATACCTCAGCTGTCTTTGATCTTATGCCAAATCTGTTTCTCGAAAAACATTTATCTATATCTATAGACATCGAGTAGCTCATACATTAACAAATCTAATCTATCATCGCCCTATGCATACAGGTTCGATACATATCAAACTGATTATATGTAATTATACACATAAGTTATGATTATTATTGTTACACAAGCACAAACTCTGTTGATCATACATATTGTTCATTACTTCCAAATGTACTGTACAAATGTTCCAAACACTAGCTTACCTAAGCACACAATTATACTCGCTACATAGGTCAACGTAGCGCAGTAGTGCATATGCATAAAAGGCCACCACAAACGTTGTTCTTTCTTTTATTGTGCTTCAGCACTCAGCGGGGTAAGTACAAAATAAGCTAAGGTTTTTCATTAACTTATTTGAGTGCGACAACTAGGACGAAGCGAAAGACAACTTAATCCTATCCTAGCGGGTATTCTAGGTAATAGAGACTGCTGGTTTACCACTTTAGGAAAGACTAAAAATTCCTTCATGCGGGTTTTTTTACCTTAGGCAAGTGCTAATCACTATTGTCGGTGCAGAATAGATATTCTGGAACTAGTAAACCGAGTAAGACCGCGAAACAAAGTACGTGATCAATCATTCGGCACGCAGTTTATAAATAAGACGAGTCACGATATCCTCTGTGATTATCCCCGCTGCGCTTGTTTCTTTTTTTCCTTTAGTAACTAAACTTTAAATCCAATTGCGATATTCTGCATTTCTTTAAGACTAACTAATTATAACTTAACGTTTAAGTAATGGTCCCCACTGAGTTGTAAGACGGGGAAAGTTTTTCAACGAAAGAGAAAAAGCAACATCTTAGACACGAAGTGAAACGAACGAAAATCCGAAACTTTTATTTCTTTATTTTTATAAAGTTTCCTGGGACGAAACAGCTGGAAAGCCATGAATCATCCCCGAGGTAAAAATACTCGCACCAATTTGTCGACAAGTTCCCATCATGGTTTTCCAACGAGTCATTTTTTTAATCAGAGGTGCCGCCTGCCAAATCCCGATTAGCAAAAACGTTTCGAAATGCTCTTTTGGCGACTACTGTGTCATCATATTGTTGTACATTTTGCGCCTCGAAAGAGGACTACGTACCAAGTTGTTCTCTTTTAAAAATTTAGGGTTTGCGCAAACGCTCTGTGGTTAACAAAAGATTGCAATTATAATTAAACTGCCTCGCAAAAAATCACATAATAAAATATTGCGAGTGTGATTATTGTCACTAATGTATATTGAAGCATCATCATACATTATTGCACATCGATAACGCTGTCATTGACTCTACGCTCTTCCCTCTTTTTGTGCATCTTTTACTTCCTGCGTATAGTTTTTGTGTTATTCTTTTACCCGTGATAGAGGCTCACAACTAGCAGTTTGCGGAGCATTATTTGTTGGCGTGTGTCATATATATTCTTTTATATATAATTAAATTCTGCCACAGATTATAATATTAGCGGAATATAAACTAAAATTAATTGAAAATTACTATAGTACCAGTTTTAACAATAGCTTGGAATAAGGCATATATGCTGATTTGTAGTAAGTTGCGTTCTTACAAATAATTATGATAAATAAAGGGAAACCTAGGCGTGTTTATGATCTGAACAAATGCTAAACGATATTTACGCAAATGCTATAAAACTTAAACTTATAATATATTTAAACACATTTTGCTCAATGGCAAAAGAAAACTAAGTCTAATTATATATTTTAGACGTAATAAATTTGAAAAAATTGTTGTGACCGCATATACATGATTTTGGGAAAAGTACGAAAAATTAGGCAGTTAATTACGTAATATATGTTACGTAAATAATGCTTTTAATCATACTAGTGGACGTAACTGAGAAATCGATTAAATGGTAACACTCGTTGAACATTTTACATATTACCAGACCCGCATTGATATAATTATATTGGCATTTTGGTAACTTCAAAAAAACAAACCGCCTTAGGATCCCACAAGGAATACCAATATCTACAAGATGTAATGATGCAGCAAATGAATGCCACCTATTCTTAATTTAAATAGAAATGTTACACGCAACATTTCATGCCTTTTTATAGGAAAGGTAAACCAATAAGTTTAACGCTGTCCTCATACAGAGAAAGAGATAAGGCAAAATCTCACTCCAGATCACGCGAACAATTTATATAAAGCCATGTTGATAGAATTAAGAACGTTAATATGGCATTTATAGCTAAGTATTCTGGCGTTGGTCTAACTAGAAATATATGCAAGCTCCTGGTAACAGGAGGTCAATAAATTCTTTGGATAATCTTGTTATAAAACCAGGCTGGCTCTAGCTTTATTAACTGAAACCTCAAAATGGATAGCAAATCTGCGTTTAGAGTCGAAAACAATAGCTAAACTCTTGTAGTTAGACACATATTGCAGGATGTAATTTTCAGGTCGATGACAACTTCTTACTTTTTTTTAGATTCACTCCCATTTTTGTTTTTTTTTACATATGACGAGTTGTGCCGTCGTTATGTCCCCTTTTCGTTGCTTCTTCTGTGTTACAAATTCAACTAAATGAAAATTTTTGGCAAGTTAGGGATCCCATTGAGCAAAAATCATTGACCGCTTGATCAAAAAACAAATAAGAAAATTATATTCGATCGTGACCGAAACTTTTATACACAACACCGTGATCCTACGAAAAACGGAAGGGACTAAATTTTCAAACTCTATAATATTAAGTGGGCACAGTTGATCTTTTTTATTTTTAGAATAAAAATGAAAAGGTATATGAGTAACAAACAAAAAACACGGAAACAAAGGTGTGCACAGCTTTTGTTATATAAACGTGTGGGCGTTGTAGGTTTGGATCATTTTCAACTTCTTGTGCAAGATTGTAGACGATATCTTCGTTTTGCGAACAGGAGAATGTTTACCACGGATACTACACAATTGCGCAAATAGACACGTGGACAAATGCATAGACGGACAGGCTTAGATGCATTCTGTATTTAGAATTGGCCAAGAAGTTATGTACTTGATGGGGTTTTTGAACCTTGGGGCGTTTAAAATACCATCCTGCGTGCAGGAGCTTCTAATTTTCTTGCAAAACTTGAAGGAGAATGCTTCAATCGATTTAGAATTTGATGCTAAGCTAGAATGTGTGAAATGGCCTTACATATGTGACTTTTAACCGATTGACTATGCCAATCAAGTTTCAACGGAGACATAAGGGATAAGAAGAGTGCACGCTGCCCCTTCCTTGTGGTCTCAGCCGTCATACGAGTAACATCGCGCGTCAATTATATTAAATACTTTTCAAGCAGCACGGGAATCCTGTGCCCTGGTGGGTAACAGTTCGATAGGGGATGGGTGGATTAGACTAAATCACTTAGACGTTTGATTGCTTGTAGACTGGTCAACATGGAATCTCGATTTTAAATACTATCAAATAGAAAACTGGTAAGTGAGGGAGGAAGAGACATTCCATTTCCATTGTCACTTGTATTATATAACTTTCGATAGAAGTTTAGCTTAGATAGCAGGTTCAACTTAAGGTAATCTCTTTTTATACGTATACATAGTCTGCCGAATTATGAAAATTATGAAAATAAACTGCATTTTTTATAACAGCTATAAATGTTTTGAAGCCGTTGTTATTTAGGATATAACAGAGACAGATACCCAAGATAGCTCAAAAACGAGGCACCGAACTAGTTTCAAAAAAATGGGGAGCACAATGATCCGTTTTTCGGGTTGATAAGTCTCAAGTAGAAAGCGAAAGCTGCGTTACATATTATCTGGTAAGAAAAATAAGGAATTCGATGTGAGTGTAAACAGAAACATATGGTTTGAGAAGTAATAATAAAGAAATTAACATGACGAACAACAAAATATGAGAACGGCAATAAGAAAATTAATGCAAAACCGAACTAAGTAAAAAATCAAGGAACATTACTCCAAAATATAGAGCATCGAGGTGCAACAACAACAAGCAAAAGATTTTCTTAAAAATTTTCAATTGACGAATATATTTAAAATTGGAAGAAATTTGCCTTTATTGCTTGTTTTTCATTCCTTGTAAAATAATATAGAATATAAACTAAAATTCTAAATCGTATAACATGAAAAAGATTTCAATTAGCACAAAAGTGACGTAAATCAGAGTAGGTAGTTTATGTACCTTCAGGGGCACTGTGCAATTTTTGTTAGAAAGAGACGGAAGATATAGAATTGGTTGGTAATAGTGACTTTTGTGATGCGTTACACTGAAAAAATTTTTGTTTGATGTGTTATTGCTTTTTTGTGGGATGAGACATGCCTTTTTTGTGGGATTTGGGCTGAAAAAAGGTGTGGTTTATCCGACCCGAAGGGTTGAATCACGCCTTTTTTGGTGTTCGCGCCCACCCGAAGACGTTCGGATGTTACCCGAATGGTATTCGAGTGAGTTTTTTTTAACCCGGGGGTCCGAGATGTGTGTTCGTGTTGGGGTTCTCGAGGGTGTTGTTTTGATGGCGTTGCAAACCTATTTTGGAAACTAAGTATACCCTACCCTGGTATGTAGTTAATTGTGCTAGGCGTTGTGCAGTTCGAGTCAACTTTTGTACTATGAGAATATCTTGGGGTTTTGACTTGTGCATTTCTAGTTGATTTTGTACTATGAGTATATCTTGCGGTTTTGACTTGTGCATTTCGCGACAATTTTGTACTATGAGATTTTTTTGTGGTTTTTACTTGTGCTTTGTTTTACTGACCTATCCTAACACTATTAATGGATGACCTATATATTTACATGCCTAGAACCTAGAATTTTTATATGAATATATTCTTTGCAGAATATAATTCTCATTCATTTTATATTTATTTTAATATATATTATTTAAAAAATAAGAAATCGATTCATCACAACAAGACAGATATCGTCGATACGATATGTTTTGGGTTGTATCTTTGATTTTGATAACAGAACCCAAGAGTGCTTTCTTAGTCATATTTTGAACCGTATGAATGAGAAAGTGCTCGTGGATACTGTTGTCATCATTAAAAATACAACAACAAAACATATAATATTGATGGTATCTGTTTTGTTGTGTAAATTGCAATTTCCTTTTTTTGTATATATTTTGTAATGGGAAGCTATGCCCGTACGGTCGTATCGCTGGGTGCAATGTATGTATGTATGTGTGTATGAGTCAAAAAAAATAGCTAAGAAATAACAAACAAACGATTAATTTTTTCAATTCTTGGTTTTTATTTATTAATTTTTTTTTTTTTATTGCTAAACACTTAATTATACATTCATATAATCCTTATTGCTCTACTCTTTTAAAATTAAAAATAAAATTTTTCTCATCGTTAATCATCTCTTTGTCAACATTAATATAACCCCGATGAGAGATCTTTTAACATCTCATCATCTATAGCGTTAAATTTATCGGATAGAAACAAGACGTGCGCTAATCTGAGAATTTTTTGGGATTAAAAAAATGCGGTTATACAAATTGAAAAGTTTCTGCGCTAATTTATATCGTCCGTAAAATAGTTTGCAGGTACAGGTATTTTTAGTTTGTATACAATTTTTCCATGAATCATATCTATGTATACCGTATATTGATGATGATATAAATGGCGAAGTGGATAAATTGTTATATATCCTTAATTCATCGATCATTTTTAGGAAGAAAATCCTGTGATGCTCGTCAATATAACAATCGTACGCTTCCAATAGATTATCCAAATGGCTCGATGAGACCATCTTTTTATTTTTTTATTGCGAGCGATAATAAATAGATGAATTTATAGAAACAACTGATGACTATGCTATTATCTTAGTGTTTATTTATACTCTCTATCTATCTATTTTTTTTTTTTTTTATTTAAAAACCAGTTTTTTTCTTTTTCAAACATCCTCAATATTCTCTTTATATATTAAATTGAACTTAACATAATTTCGTAATAATACAACATTTTTGACAGCGCATCTATATTTACAACAATGATAATTACATAAATTTGTATTTGTATTTGTATCTGTTTTATATAGAGTATCTATATTCGAGCAGTTAAAGTCATCTAAATTAAGTATGCAAATTTCCTCTCCAATTAACGTCTTCACCCACTTCAACTTTTCAAGTCCTTTAACATATACAGTAGTTGTATTTTGTGTGTGTTTTTCGATAGACGACTTTAGATATTCTTTAACATCTGTTAACGTTGAATTACCATCATCCCATCGTAATCCATGAAAATGCTTATACAACCAGTTATTTGTAATCCTATCCTTCGTCATTAACTTTGAATATTTGAATGAAAGTTGAATTATGAAATTTTTGATTTGTGAGTCATCGGAGGCGGAGATGCAAACTTCTTTTGGAATAAATTTGTTTGCACTATAGAAACCTTGCGCATCAATAATAATAATAATTATTTTATCTTGACACATTGTTACCAGGAAACGTTCCCTAGATAACTAAAAGCATCGCTTTTATAGTTCTCCCTTTTTTGTGGTTTGATGATGATGATGATGAGAGAAAAGAGGGAGATTTTTTTTTTCTTACATAATTTATTTTTTCAAAAAATGTTTACATTCACTTATATTATATATTATGTTATAATAGAATTCCATAATTTTATTTGCTTCTTTTTCTACTTCTATTTTTTTCTCTTATAATATGTACAGCTACATGTATCTGGGCCACATGTAGCATTCTCGTCTGACCAAACGCAGTCGTCATAATGTTCGCCATATTTGTTTTGAATTATCCTGCGATTGTTGAAATCTTCCAGATGTGCTTGAATACTGATGAGTTTCTTTCTATCTTCAGCGAAAACAATATTTGAGAATGTCCTTAAAAATCTGTATATTTTTTTTATCATTATATTTTTTTCCCCCGTGACGTGATGCGTCTTACTGTATACTCATATGAAATGTTTGTAAATAATCGTTGATATCAATAGTTCTAACATATATATCATGATCGGGTCGACCGATGAGTGGACTAGCTTCATATTGATTTTCTCTTTCATTAATGTTTGAATTTTCTCTTTGATTTCCACCACCACCACGATCACCCCCGCCACGATCACCACCGCCACGACCACCATCATAACCATCAAAATTTGTTGGCATATTATTAAATTCAAAGCAATAGATATTGAGTTTACGATATACGTAATTACTATAATAGCTACATTTGACTCTAATTTCACAATTTTCATATTTTAAATTGAA
Source organism: Glossina fuscipes (assembly GCF_014805625.2). Lineage (NCBI taxonomy): Eukaryota > Metazoa > Arthropoda > Insecta > Diptera > Glossinidae > Glossina > Glossina fuscipes. The sequence goes on from NW_024003170.1 coordinate 10,639, forward strand.
ATGACGATGGAATACTAATGCACTTTCAATAATACCTCCAATGTTTGTTTCTTTCTCTATTAAATCCTTTTTAAAAGCTTCAATTACATCATTTATTGTAAATAGTTTATAAGCACCATGTCTTGCTGGTCTATTATTATTATTATTGTTATTATTTGTTTGTAAGGTGATTCCTGATGATATTGTTGATGTTGTTGTTGTTGTTGTTGTTGAAATTTTATCTTCCGATAATTAAGTTAGCAACTGAAGTGATAAATGTATCATCGTACGCGTTGTATCGTTTGGAAGTCTTATTCGAAAATTTAAATATATACTTGTATCACCATTGAATTTAGCAAATCCATTATCATAAAGTCGTCGTTGTTTAGAATGAGAAAGAGTGTAATGGAGTTGGACATTATGAATATGGATGAAAATTAAAAACGCGTATATACCCGTTGACCCGTTAATTTTCATATTGGTTTATTCTTTTTGAAGTTTTCTTGGAAAATAACTATTTCATCCTTATGTAATATTCATTTTATACGTTTGCGTATAGCCTTTTAGATCAACTATTCGAATGTCCTGTAGCCTTCGCGATAAGTCTGGTGTGCGAATCTTCTCAATTTCACTATTACTTAATATTCTCTCTTTTTCAAATTCACGATATTCGAAGCAATTTATTTTTCGTTCTCTTTGCTCATAGATACTTTTATAAGTGCAACGAATAGGTACATCGACATTTTCATATTTGAGATTGAAACGTCTGTAAAATGGTTTCTCGGCTTCCACTATACCACCGATATCCATTTCGGAATTGATTAACGATCTACGAAATGCATCTATAGCGTCATCCACTGAAAAATATTTTAATGATGGTTGTTCTGTTGTTTTTTCTTGTTCTTTTCCTTGTTGCGTTGTTGGTGTTTCAACAGATGGTGAAATAATGATACTAGTTGTTAACGTTGTAACATCACCTTGATCTTTTAATAGATAATCATTGTCTTTAGTTTCCAGTGCTTCATTTAATTTCATCATAACAAATGATATATTAATTCTCAGAACATCCTCGTTGGGTAGGGTTAGATTGAACTCTACAGTTTTTGAATTCGAATCTGCTTGAGGAGTAGTAATAGTGAACGGTATAGGATTACCAATCACTATTTTCAATACAAGAAGGAAAATATATATATTTATTTTCATTACAATATCCTTCTGTCTTGTTTGCCTGCAAACGCGTGCTGCTGCGTTTAAAGATAGAGTGATCAAAATTTAAATGATATATCTCAATATATATGGAGAGAGAAGAAGAACGTTTTCTTGTTTCATAACAAAAAAAAAAAATTTTTTTTCCTATTTTATTACTTTTTACAATATGTAGCATGCAAAGCAGCTCCAAGGGCTCTTAACGCTATCTGACTAGCTCGCCGAAAATTGGGGGGTTCCTGAAAGTGATTTTGCCCTATAGAATCTTTATAAATTTTTAGATGTAAGTGGATGTGTAGTGAATGTGAGTGTGTTAGGTGATCACCTACTTCGCCAGCCAGAATCAAAACAATATAATCAGATTACAAACATTTTATTAAAGTGTTGTTGTTACAAATGTCTTAATCTAAAAGTGTCAAATGTGTATTCTGATTCAAAAATTATGATTATAATAAAAATAAGAACATGTTAACAAAAAAAAAATATTAACTCACCGAATGTACAGTCGAGATCTTGGAAACAATTAACAAGTTGATAAATCTAATTTTGAAACTACTGCCACTCGTATCTACACATGTGCAACGTAGTCCAATATTTCTGTAATGTTTTCGGCAATTTACGTCATTAATTTTTCTCCCAAAATTTACCATCGATTTGATTTCCGCATTGACCGGCTTGCATGTGCACAATTTCACACACTGTGTGTTTTTTTTGGTTCTTTTGAAAAAAGCGATCTTCAATTGGTTAAAACTAACTGCTTCTAGTTATTTTTAGCTCTTCTTTAAATGCCGTAAGAAATGATTATTTTTTCTTTATATTTTTTTTTTTTTTTTTTTTTTTTTTTTTTTTTTTTTTTTTTTTTTAACTTAAAAAAGCCTTTACTTTACGGATGACGTACTTCAACTGAATATTTTTTTTTGTAATGGGAATGTCCTTTCTTCAAGGGTACAAATGAATCAGGAGTCCGGTCACAACATTAATATGATTAGCGAACTGAATTATTTAATGCACTCGCGTTGGATTGTCAATTTTCTTCTTTTTTAGATTACTTAAAAAAAGGTCTTTACTTTATATTGTTATACACATTTTTTTTTAAATTTTTAAATTTACTTTTTTTCATTTTATTTATTTTTACTGAACTGAACAAAATCCAAAAATTGAATAATCAAAAAAACGTTCCCAACAAAAAAGAAAACTTGACATCCCAAAAAAAAAAATAAAACCAACGCCTACTTGTTTTCCTACAAATATTTTTCTTACTGCATTTGTAAGGGGTACATAGTCAAATATTTTATCGTGTATAATTAAACAGTATGCCGATGTATTAGCTGGTATGTTACTTGAAGCTTTCAATTCCATACGGATATTCAATAGCGGATACGGATCGCGTAAATAATAACTTTGTTGAAATCTTGAATACATGTCATAGAGTAGAGCGAATTGATTTCGACTGAATCTAAGATTCAAATCATCATATGGATATGAATCGGAATTTAGATGTACCTTTACATTCGTTAAATTGCAATGAGTAAATTTGTTTTCGGCGTTTCGAAATGCTTTAAGTAGAAACCGCGGTCGTTCGTTTTCACTGGCTAACTTAACATTCCATAAGATAGCTGCGCTCTGTGGAAGTGTAGGATAATAATACATATATTTAACGGTTGGCGAGAATTGATTTTTTTAAACATCTCCAATTTGTAAGTGTCAGCGAGTTGAACATGTGGCATCTTCCATGTAATATTCAAAATACTTAATTTAATTTGTTCGTTTACCACGGTAGTTGTAATAGCTTGTTTATCATCTTTAGATCGTAGTAAAATCAGTTCATGTTTAGAATTAAGTATGATTTTATTGAAATCTTCCGCAAATCCAAGTAGCATCTTCAGTGGTATACAAAAGTTGAAATAACCGCTCACAATAGTGAGTTCATCGTTATTAAATGGCGGCCATCCTGCATTCAGTAGGCTCTCACTCTCACGTTTATTCAATGATGTGAAATTTTTTATTTCCGTTGTAATGCCCAAATGACGTGTATGATCAATTTCTATACCGTTAAGCTCATATCGAATTTCATCAAATAGATGCGCCATACAATTGTTTAACAGTTTTATACTATTAGAAATTGTGCCATCTTCCTTTGATGCAGTTCCTTCAATGTATGGAAAGCTTTCGCTTGGTAAGACATACAAATCTTGAATTTGAATTGATATACGAATTTCATCATTATTTTTAAATGATTGTAAA
>NW_024003171.1:0-1920 GCF_014805625.2 Glossina fuscipes
ATTTCAAACTTTCATATATCCAATATGTTCATTTAATTCACATTTGTGTCTAACCAAGGCTATTATGCTTATATTTCTTTAAAATTTTTCGTAGTTTTGTGTAAGATCTTAGAAATGTTCGTACATATTATGTTGGTCCAAAGAGCAAGCATCCTTTAGAGCACTACTTGCTATACCGAACCTTGACATGCTTTAATAATTACTTATATTACTTTGCTACGGCAGTAAATGAGAAAATCGACGTAATTTCCGTGAAAACTTGCTAAGATCCATCCAATCCTCCTATGTTGCAGTAAAAGCCATTTTATCTTTAAAGAGACCAAAAGAAATAATTGCCTTGCTTTCACATAAGGTTACAAGAATTTAAGTTTTCCATTGCAATACTCGACAATCACGCAAAAGTTAATATTTTTTTAAGTATCGTAAGTATCTCTCTATCTGTAAACGTCTAGGCTGATCCTTTTACTGTAAGCCGTCTTAATTTCTAAATTTATAAAGTTTTGAAGTTTTCCATTCCAATACTCGCCAATCACGCAAAAATTAACTTTTTTTAAAGCATTGTAAGTGTCTCTCTGTCTATAAACGTCTAGGCAGATCTGTTTACTGTAAGCCGTCTTAATTTCTGAGTATATAAAACTAAGAATGTCAGCTTTGCTTTTTCTTTATCGTCATAAATTTTTTTTGTTCTACCTGAAAAACTAATTATTTTAAGTGGTCTTCGAATTTTCCGAAAATAAATGTGAAAGAATGATTTTTAATAATTAAGAATAAACAGAAATTGAATCGACGTTATTGCAGCTGGGGATAGACTACTTTTAATTCAAGGTTATACAAGCTAAGTTATTGATCGCAGGGTCCATGTTCATTAAAAACCGCTGCTTTGTCAGAGTGGCTTTCGTCTTGCTATTTTTCGAAGTTTCTCAAAATTAATTTCTTTTTATTGCTTAAGGAAAACTGCTTTTGGACTGCTATACTGGTTCCGCAAATACTTGTCGACGGTATTGAGCTTTTGATACATTGCACTTCTTGCTTTGCGTGATATATTAAGTGTGGATAAGATACAACACCCAGACCCATCTTCCACCGTAATAACTGAGATATTTTAACTAAATTCGGTAAGTTGACTTTTTTCAGCTCGAGAACAAACACTATTGAAGCGAGCCATTTCACTACCACTGCTTAGGTATTTTTATCTTCAGGCTGCAAGTTCTACTTTTCAGGACATTTTACTAATATTTGGTAGATTAGGGAAACTTTATGACTTCTCCCCATATTTTGCCACAGTAAGTTTGGGCGACATAGATTCATTTTTTGGGCCTCTCTTCATATAAGAATCCTAAGGAGAAATAAGCGTTACGTTTACACTTTTTAGTATTGTATGACGAAAATTGATTGAAAATTCTATGCAGCAAAGTGGTCTAGATTGTTTAACCGGCGGTGTTACCCGACTTTAACGCGTAAATATCTTTCTGCATGCAATTAAGAATTTATTTATCCATTTACGTCTTTTTGTCCTTCAGCTGTCTTCAGTTTTCGTAGACATATCCGGAACTACTTAATTAGTCATGAGCTTTTTTGCTTTAATTAACGAATAACTTCTCACAATTTAAAATTTGGAGTTTCGTGTATATCGCATTCTCCGATACACGACATAATCAATCAATTTCAGGTTCAATTATCCCTTTCAGCGAAAATGTTCATAAAACTTTTTCCTTTACTTTTACTTTTTTAGGCCGGCTCACGGCGCATTTTTGGTGGTTGCACTTTTCCTGTGGTTGCATTGCAAAATTTTCTCTAGATATAATAGCAAAATAAATTTTAAAGAATATTAAAGTCATTTTTGTTGCAAATATTTGTTGAAAAAGGCAGTACAATACACACAGAAAACTAATTAAACGAAAAATTTATTTCCTTTTTTTT
>NW_024003171.1:2020-3274 GCF_014805625.2 Glossina fuscipes
TTTTTTTTAAATCCCCATAGAAACTTTGCTACTTGCTTCCTTTGGCTAATGAACTTTCATAAAGCACATATTCCCGGGAAAAATTCTGTTTTCAAGAAAATAAAATGCTTTGTTATTTAAATCTTTAGAGTATTAGCTCGCTTTTAATTACTAGGCTACCGCTGTAGAAAATTATTCAAGAGGAAGCAAAGCACGAGGAGGAAAGAATTAGGAAAATTTTAAAAGCGATTCCAAACATGACCTACACCAAAAAAGCCCTTAACCTCAAACGATTTATTCCTTTATATATACGTGCATAGAAATCACCTAAAATAAATTAAAGAGCGAATTCTATTTATTGACTCTTAAAAAGCAGCCTTAGAATTATCAGCAATTATTTAAAAGTATTCAAAGAAAAATAAGGAAAAAAAATGTGGATACCAGTAAAGGAACAATATCTGTATAAATAAACAAGAGAAAATAGAAAAGGGAAAGGGAGAATGACTATTTCGAGATCTATCCCGAGGAGTAAATTTCTTTATTGAAAATTCTACCGCCCACAATGATTTATATAGAGAATTTTCAAATAGGGAAAAAAGAGAGGAAAAAAGGGGTTTATAATATTTGGTTGTTTTTTTGAGATTTGGAGAGAATATGATCAATGGGTGGAGATCGCTGCGCCGAGGAGTGCTGCTCGGGTTATTAGACTTATCTAAGTTTACAATGGGAGCAATATTAGCATTATCTGAACAAAAGGATAGAGTACGTTAGAAGTTTTAAGGGATTGGACGATGAAAAACCCACAAAATCTGTCGGTGGCATTAAGGGAGGACTGCGCGCAACAGGCACAAATGCAAGACGTTCATGCCAGGCGCACATTGGACGACCACAAGCTACGTTGCATGTTGTTCTTTTACCACTTTGGAGAGAAGATGAGTGCTTTAAGTAACGTCACTCATCGAACATCCTAATAATTTTTTCATATTTGGTAGAGAATGTTGTGAGTTTTTTCTAAATTTCCAAAAACCCTGCTTTTTTCTTTACAAAAGATTTATGTCTCACTTCCTACAATTAGGATCTGCTCAAGGGAATCCTTTCCGAAGGTCTGTTTCTAAATCATCAATTGCTTCCAGTTCATCTTCTGCACACGTCTGTTAGTCTGTATATAAGTTTATTCACTAAGTCATTATCATGTCTCTAATGTTAGTGGCGATTACCTCCAAGCTGTATGAAAGAATATACTGAATAACGTTGCCCGTATTAATGCACACGATA
>NW_024003171.1:3284-5278 GCF_014805625.2 Glossina fuscipes
AGTGATGATTATAAAAGAGAAAGCAAGAATCTTTTAAATTTATGTATGCAGAGGGAAATGTAAGCTGTGCGCATATTATCTTCTGATTCTTATATTGAACGAGAATAAACTTTATTTTACTTAGCTATAATTAAAATTTTTAATTAAAATTAATTAAAAATGTTGAGTTTGTCGTATCATGGTTTATTACACGTAAAGCTCTTCGAATACTTTATTGAATAGTTTTCGCATCAAGATGAACACTTAATGCTATCCTTCATCTGTGCGGTCTCTAAAAATATTTTATTCGTTCTCTTTTAAATGCTTTGCCCACCTATCTACACCTACAAAAAGGCATTTCAACTATTTGGTAATCCATTCGAAACTGATAAGATAAGGCAGAAGATAGAAGAGGAAAGCGCTTACCATGAAGTAGTATGAGATAACGAAAAAAAAATTCAAGCTTAATATACCACTCTTTATGACATGAAACAGAGATAAGTGAACGTAAAAGAAAAATAAAACAAAATTATGATGAAGGGGTAAGGAAGTCATTAATGTATTTCCTGTTATACTTAAACATCGATAAGCGATGATAGGGTAAGCAAGTAAGACGTAATTAGTCATCAAGGAAAGTTTTGCAAGACATGGTTGCCATTTTGTCAGCAAAACTCATAGTGAAGAAGTTTTTTCCTTACAATTGATAAAGCATGAATTCATTATATTACGCCTGAATCGATTAAAGCAGCGGAAGACTACAACAATTGTTCAAAGTCATCGAAAATACGATAATCGACTGAAAAATATTTTTTTTTGGAAGGGAAAGGTTAAATTTTGTCAGCTGCCATTAGACAGAGAAACGAATCAGTTACTGATCCAATCATTCGCCTTTACAGTTGCCTTTTATCGCAGCCATGAAATCGTGAAAAAACCGTATCTCTCGTTTTACCTTAACACTTATCAAAATGATAGTTAACGTATGTATATCTTAAAACAAATCGTATGAACAAACACTAACAAGTTCGTAGTGTGTCAAGGCCGATAACTAAGTACCCTACGCGACTTAAATCAAATTTATTTCCGCCATTGTTAGTTTGGGGAAAAAGAAATCCATTATTTTTATATGTACTTCAGGACTTTATTTAACATGCTTCGGAATGTCCGATTTGGGTCAAATATGCACCGTTTTGTTGTACGATTTGTTGCCATTTTAAAGGTAACTTCAAAATGCCTCTCTCATAGAAGTCCTGGTCTCTATTTGCAAAAAACTCTAGTAGTCGATTTTCACAATCCTCCCTAGATTCCAATTTTTTATCATTAAACCTTACCCAACTAGTACCTTACAATTTGTTTTTTAGATTATCAAATTAGCCTCGAATTTCGTTTAAAAATATTATTATTATTATTATTATTATAAATTTAGCCAGAGAATAAATTCTAAGACTAAAGTCTTAAAGCAACAGCATCTAGGGCTATCGGCTTTTATTAAAAAACCCTACCGCACTTGAGGTTTGAACCCACGACTATTGAGTTGCTAGTCGAGACTCTTGCCTATTCCGCCACTCATATAAAAAATTTGTTTCTTTTGAATTTTATTTTCTTTTTTTTAAAAGAAGAAAATTTTTGAAAAGGGAGTGTATTATGTATCTAAGTATGGATGTGAGACATAAAACAATACCTTTGGTGTTTCTTTTATATTGAAAAAATATAGAAAATGATAAACCGGAATTCAAAAGAATTGACTTTAAAACTGAGACACATACAGTAGAAAATATTTTTTTTTTCCACGGAAATATTCAAAAAATGTATAGAATATTGAAAGTAATTCTAAATCAATGACAACCATGATTTGATGAATCCATTTTTGAATATAAAATTCAAAAAAAATTTGAGAATATTTTCTTAATGAATAAAGGATTAAAATAAAAGAAAAACTTGTCCGAGTCACATTGCGAAACATGTCCTGACGACGTTCTAATCAAGCAAAAGTCATTTTCCTAAACAAAGAAGGAAGA
>NW_024003172.1:0-3577 GCF_014805625.2 Glossina fuscipes
CAAGTTTTGCCATAAAATCCATCCCCAATATTACCGCGTCCATTATATCTGCCCCCAGAAATTCGTGCTTCATCGAAACATCGCTAATCGAAATGTTTCCAGCGTCCAGCGTGATGATGTGGTTACAGCCCTGGATCTTCTCATCGATCGTTAGGCTGCTATTACTAATCTTTGCTTGAGTGATAACGATCATAGGGCTACTAAATTTCTGTATCAGCTGTTGCCACGCTGTGCTGACTCTTTTTAATTTAACGCCTGTTTGTTGGATATTTCGCTGGCACCTTCACGAAAATTCCGCGTAGGTGATGTGGAGTGTGTTTTTTTGTGCTTTGATCGGCATTTTCGTGCAAAACGACCAGGTTTTTGGTAGGCATAACACTTGCGCGTTTTGAAAGCCTGCGTTTGCTTATTTTCAGGCAGAACTTGCTGAAGCACCGCACAGACCACATCCAAATTATTGTTCTCGCTGCTAACTTCTGTGCATCTGACCTTCATGCTTGGTGTCCACAGTACAATAGCTGCTTCTTGCGTAAGCGCGAAGCCAAGCGTCTCCGTTTTGGGTGAAATCCATACAGCGGTTGTAAGGTTCGCGTCGCGCAATCCTTTAACGAAGGCCTCGATGTTTAATCTTAGCGTGTTGTTGGACACACCGAAATATGCGAGATTGGCCAGGCGTTCGATTTCGGTAGCGTAATCGGGGATCCTTTCGTTCAGCTGCTGGCAACGCGAAGACAATTCTAGGTAGCTGACCTCATTCACATGTTTGCTACCATATTTCCTTTCCAGTGCATCCATAATCGCAACGAATTCTGTTCTTTTCCCTCCCGGAATTATCTAGATGATTTCCGCTGCTACCCCACTCAAGGAGGTTATTAAGGCGATTGCTTTCTCGTCATCATCCCACATATTTTTTGTTGCAATAAGAACAAATTATAGCTTGAATACGTGAAAGTTAGTGGTGCCGTCAAATAGAGGTGTTTTTACTCTGATAGAGCTGGTGGTTACGTTATTAGTTAGAAGCTTAGCCACTTCTTTTTTTAGGGCTTTTATTCCACTTTTTACACCTTCTTCCTTGGTATTTACAATCACATCCATGGCCTATGGCATTATCAACTTTTTTCCCAGAACATTAACTTTGACCTCGAATTGCTGGTACGTTTCGTCTATATGTATTCGCAGGCTACGTTGATTTTTTTGAATTCACCTATGTCGTACTTAAGCTAACTCTTAACCTTAAAATGTCACGATGAATCGAAAATGAATTGTTGTTAACTATTACTGGTTACCAAGCTTATGCATGTTTGCGATGACTTAGGGGTTCAATCGCAATTTTGTCCTGCACCGGGTGTGGGTGTGGCTCTATGCTAGTTTGTGTGTACATGCTTTTTTTCTTTTTTGCTCCTTCTTATTTGTTTTATTGTACTTATACTAAGTTTAAATATTAATTAATTTAAGATTTACTTTAAGAGTCAATTGAACTCGACCGTCAAAATTTGTAGTTGAGTTTCTTCTATAAATGGAATAAATAAATAAATAAAATAGTTAGCATGCGCCGTGGGGAACGGATGCGCAATGGTATTTTTAACCTGTAAAGACAGATATAAATTAATATTGTGCTGTCTTCGGACCGTCAGACAAGCTGTAGAAGAGACATTGTCACTGTCGGGACCAAAGTTGATTTTGCGATAGAGGGTTATCTCAATACATTCTATTGGATCTACAAGATCAATGGAATACCCATATATTTTTTTATTGGGGACCCAGCACATTACCATACAATTTGTTAATAAGGTGAGTATATTCGACCTCATACTAACATTGATGTTATCCCTAATGGACTATAACATTTGATTTCTCGTTCCATTTATTTTGCTAGCACAACCCTATTGAACGTAAGATTGATAATTTAAGTAACGGATGATGATAACAAGAAAAATAGTTAGCAAACAAGTGAGCAAAATGGAAGTAACGAACGTGTAGATCACACGTATTTTTAGTGGACAAAAAAAGTAAGAAATTAATTGAATAAATGATTGACACGGGTGCTGGTCTATGAGCGTGAAGAACAAATTTATAAATAAAAATTAATTGAAATAAAAATCCTTGTTAACTTATCAAAAAATTTTTTCATCAAATGACATAAGAATATATATGAAACATAAGATCTTTGTTCTATTATTGCCGAGCACCAAAAAATTCCAATTGACTTGAAACAATGCAAGCTAAAGTAAATGAAAGTGAAAATGATTATAGGAAAAATTATTGTTGAAATTTAAGTAAGAATTCGATATTCACAACATATTTTAATCTTTCTCTACATTAATTACAATATGAAATGTATAACTTGACTATATATATGTATATAAATATTATTATTATTATGATTTTAGCCAAAGAATAAATTCTAAACGTAAAGTCTTAAAGCACCAGCATCTAAGGCTATCGGTTTTATTAAAAAGTCTGCCGTTTTTGAGATTTGAGTCTACGACCATCGAATTGCTACTTGGGACTCTTTGCCTTCTCGGCCACTCAGGCGGATATGTGTATAAATAAACAACAAAAGCTTATATAAAATAAAAATTCATCATTTTTTTGACCTAACAAAATGTTATAGGTAAAATTATATTTTAATCCTATAAAAAGCACAAAAAAGTCTACAACACCATGCAACCCCATTGAAAGGTTCGGAAAAAAATATCTGTATTTAACGTTACCTAGTTTTTCTACTTGTTTTCGCACATTTATATAATAATTCATCAGTTCAAGGGAATTTCCTTGTTTTTTTTTCTTAAAGAAATATACAAAAACGTAAGAAAATTTCTCAAGAAGTTTTTAAAAAGAAATCAAAGGAAGAAATTGCAAAAACAGTTGGAATTACCAAATAAATATGCAGAGTACGTATTATCAGAACTGTAACAAATGGACCTAAAAATATTGGTATAGCAAAAGAGCTAGTAAAATATAAGTTAACATTAGTCAATTATAGTTGTTGGTATAGCAAAAGAGCTAGTAAAATATAAGTCAATTAGCTTCCAGCTATTCGAAATATTTTAAGATCTACGTAAAAGAGGTAGACGAAAATTACCTAAAATTCTTATCGCCTGCAATAAATGTGTGAACTATAGTTTTTATATATGGACAGCATATACATTTTTATATAAAAATGTCATACTATAAAAGTACATACGATACGACCTTTGCTTAAATTATACAAACGAACTATAAAATCTGTATATGCACGTAAGCATTAGTATATTGTTACGAAAATCTCATATGTTATGATTTAAGGTTTTATGAAAGCCAGCCTATTTTTTAAAAAGCAAAAATTTCAAGGAAAGAAAAAACCAAAGACATAATTCTGACACTTTACCTGGCTCATACAGCTGGTGACTCGCGAAGAGAAGGTAATAGTAACTTGCTTGTAAAAGGGCGCCATTGTTTCTGAAGGCAAGATTGATTGAGCCAATAATGTCAAAGTGAATTAAAACGTCGCAATTTTAAATTCCTGAAAATAATTTGTACATGGATTTTCGAAGAATTTAAATAAAACCTAAACTGTCCTGAAAATCACAGTTCA
>NW_024003173.1:0-5934 GCF_014805625.2 Glossina fuscipes
AATTTCTTCCATATATCCTTTACATATATTTCGTTTGCTTTTATAACGCATGTAGATTTTCTTCTTTACAAGTACTCTATCCCCTTTTTCGTCATTATGACTATGAATTTCTGCTGTCCAAAAATCTCAATACAATCTGTCACTAAGCAATAACGTCGGCCGTGTAAGATCAAGCCATATAAAGACGAACATAAGCAACTGTATATAAGCGCGGAGATGATTGTACGAATATGTGAGTAATTAACAAAATTATTATTTTACTCTGGAAGACATATTTACAAATACTATTTTTGAAAGCGTGCTGCGTTGGCTCAGATCAAGTCAGTGTACCCAAGTTCATGGAAATATCTAAAAAAAACCTGTAGATGGAACACGAATTTAAATGGATAGATATGAGAAGATGGAAGGTTAATTTTTTCCCAACTACTTTTGCGCTTGGGGCACTTAACACTAAAGCTACCGACATTCCATGTATACCTATTTCTACCGTGAGCGGTCAAATGACCGCGTCAAAAAAACATATATAAAATAGATAGTAAACAAAATATTTTTCTGATGCTACATTAAAAACTCGTTCCCCGCTTTTCGATGTTGTATGTTTTATTTACTTTTATGCATTTTCATCACATTTTTTACAAATTACATCATTTTGTATTGCACATTTTCCACATACGTATTTTTTACATTTTATACAAATTTTGTTTTTTTTGCTGACTTTATATCTTATTTGACAAGATCCCCGTTCAGAAGAAACAGTGATTGTATTTATTATTGTTTTTGATGAGCATTCTTGGCTTATCTGTTTCTCTTTCTGATATTCGGTACCAAGCTCTTCTGCCAATTGAAATAAAAACTCTTGTCTCGATATTTCCTCACCCGTCGTTTCTTTATATAAAATCCAAAAATTTATCCCGGCTAAATCTAAGATATTGAAAAATACCTGTAAAGGCCACCTTTGACATTTAGATTTTACATTATATATTCTGGCCATTTGATCGGTTACATCTACACCGAATTTTGTACTATTATAAACTCTAATTGTCTCTGGTATACGGGTGTCATTTTTTCCAATTTCAACGGATAAATGCATTGAACTAAGTATCAATACTTTTTTATTTGGTTTAGCTTTATAAATTGTAAGAATAAAATCTTTCGATTTGTATAATATTGTTGAGAAGCGTGTCATACTATCCTTTGCCTGTCTCGCTAATTTTGGTAGCTCTCTTTTATTTCTACGGATAGTTCCAACAAGAGTAGTTCTTTTTGTTAGAAGTTTACTCGCTAGTGACGCGCTTGTGAAAAAATTGTCAACTGTCATATTTCCCCTATGGCCCGTATATGGTTCTGCTAATTTCAAAGTTACAAACTCTCCAAGTGGGATTGATGATTCTCTCCCTTCATCTTTTCCCAAATATGGAAAGCCGTTTACTATATATTTACTAGTTACATCGGAAGCTAACCAAAATTTTATACCAAATTTGTCCGGTTTATTGGGCATATATTGAGTAAATCTACAACGTGCTTTTGTAGGAAACAATTGTTCATCTATAGTAAGATATGCTCCTGGTTTATAACAGTTCTGGCTATTTTCGATAAATTTATACCAAACTTGAGAAATCAATGTGAACTTATCGTTTTGTAAGCGTTGGCTTTGTTGATTTTTGTTGTAAAATCGAATAAATCTCATGATTTCTGCGAAGTCATTTCGACCCATAGTTGTCGAGAAAAAGGACGGACCCCATTTCTTGTTCCATAAATATGACAAATTAATATTTTTAGCCTCATATGCGCCGCGTGCATATATAAGTCCAATAAAAGCATATAATTTTGCAATAGATAAATTCCATTTCGTTTTCAACACTCGAAAAGCCTCTGATTCCGCATATTCTCTATATAAATTGATATTCCTCGAATGTCTTGACATTTTGGGGGTGAATATACAAATGATAAAGTAAAAACTAAAATATAAAAATATAAATCAAACGGGGCAAAAACATTGAGACTAGAAATAAAAAAACAATTGTAAATCATACCACAAAATATTGCTGGCTCTGTTGACTTTGTCGAACCTATCACTTATACCACGTAATAATTTTTCTTATAATATAATTATAATTTCTATTACACACTGAAATTTTGATGTTCTCTGTTTGTATCGCAAGACCTTACTGTCGTACAAAAAACGTTATGTTCTTTGTTTCAATAACAACCAAAAAAATTCTAACCGCATCCGTCTAACCGTCCTAACCGTCTACATTGCAGACACATTGATTACATTCCAGTCTACGATTACATTGCAGACTCCTAAAACAATTTCAAGAACAAGATTATCGAAGAATATAGTCATAAATGACATAAATTTTTCAAGCGGTCAAATGACCGCGCCCGGTCGACTAGACATGGTATAATTTTTTTTCGGAAAATACACATTAAAAAAAGTTGTAAATATTGAAAAATTGTTTGTATGTATATTTTAGGAAAAGTCAATAAGATACATGATGATACAATAACGTTTTATGCAAGAAATTTTAAACGAAAGTTTAAAAACGGTCATTTGACCGCGCGCGGTACGTTTAGTGTTAAGATTTTAAGAAAGACAAAATTTAGGTTTTCTAAATGCCTTCCGTCATTTATATAAATCAGAATAATTGGGCAGAATAATTTTCAACTTTCTTTCTTGCTTATATGCTGAGTTATAAGGAGAAAACGTCCAAAAAGTGAAAAAAATGAAAGTTTGATCACCTATAATTGGGTGTATGGCCAACATTTTTTTTTTGCATAAACTTAGGATTCTCCATAAAGTAGACTTAAAGAATTTCATCACCCTTTTTCCTTGAGTAATTCATGGGTAGTGAGTGGATAGTCACTTACAGAAGCAAACAAACGTTCAGTATACGCAAGAGAATATCATCAGCACACACCTTACAGACACGCAGACAACCATTCACGCATGGACACCAACAGCGCACATAAAAACAAGTAAGAAAAGTGGACTTGGCAGGAAAGAAACAAAGAAGTTGGATAGGCGAGACAAGTTTATTTGTAAAACTCGAAGGGTATCAAAGCCCATAACCTCAACCCTATTAAGCGTTAGAATACACTTTTTATTCTATTTCTTTTCATTACGGAAAAGGTTTTTCGAGGATTCGTATCCTCACACATTAGCTTTTTTACTCCAGAAATGATTTAATTACGGCGCATTTCCAAAATATGAGGTGATCATTCGATCAAGACGTTTAGTTTCAATTAAAAAAGGCTTAAAAGTTAATTGATGTGCTAAAATTTTACATAATGCAATGCGGCTTATGATCACATAAGCCGCTAGTTATACTTTGTTACTTACATTTTTTCGCTACTCGATACTTAAAAGGAAGCACATTACACTCCTTTACATTCTTCATATCATTTATTTTCTTTACTTGCAATATATCTAAAACTGGTGTTGTCAGGGCTATTGAATTCAATATTCGTCTTCATTGTGACAATAAATTGAAGACGATGTTTAGTCTAACTTTATATCCGAAGATGTTTAAATGAATGCGACTGAGATAATTTCACAAAAAGAATATGTTGATCCAGTTTTGCTTGCCCTAGAGTTTGGTTGCCACTAATTCCTGTAACCTGGGTTACTTAGAAATGATAAAACCATAGAGGCTACAGATTCATTGATTAAAGCTGACCACAAAGGCGATTAGTAATACTAAATAAGTTATTGCAGTACAAGTATAGGAAGGTTTACAAAAAGAAAGTATATATAATATATTATGTTACACATCCTAGATTAGTGTGACATTTCAAAATGTCTTTTAACAGATTGCTTTCCACAATTTATAGGTTTGTCCACAAAAAGTAAACGAGCTACATTTTCATGTTCTGTAATAAGAAGAGCGCGAGAACCAATTTTAGTATTTGCAAAATAAAAGATATTGTCGCATAGCCCCTTTGGGGTTGTAGTTTGAAAAGTTTAGGTCACTTTCAAATTCGTTCACAAATTTGTAAGCGATATGGTGAGGCTTATTTCTATGCTTTATAAAGGTATTGCATGAAAAAATTGAAATTTTGATGTACTATAATATTGGACAGGCGTGGGAAATTTTTATCATTTTTGTACATTTATTTGCTTTGTGATTAATGGTCAAAATAGCAATTTTTTATTCTTTTTGAAACACAGACGCGTTCTCACTTTACGTAATACTGCAGGAGCGTCTTTCGGTGGATTAGCCCATTTTCAAACTTGAATGCAAGATCGTCCAGAGTTTCTAACAAATTGCTTACCCTAATTAGTGCAGCGAGGATAATTCTACCAACAAGCTTTGCCCAGACGGACAGAGGGGCATTCTTAAGTTGATTCAAACTTTGCTGCTGATTGAGAATACTTTGATTCTCTGTGGAGTCTTTCTCGGCATTGCAAACGTTTTAACAAAATGAATATACCCCTCAACCTTCAGTGAAAGTAGCTACTTATCCCACTTCAAATATTTTTATGTGATTTTGTAGGTAAATATTTAAGTTATCACTTTTTAGTGCTAGTGACAGACAACCTCGTCGTGATATGATGACAAAGGTAACTTTTTGAAAAAAAAAAAATAAATAAATAAATAAGACATTACACAAAATCCATGCAAAACATGTGATACTTAAGCTTACAGGTAGCAGAAATGCACATAAAGGTAGAAGAAGTAGATTATAGAGCAAATGTCAAGTGATGCATAATTTTTTTAAAGGTAGGAAAATTTTATAAATTTTGTTTTAACTCTTAATTTTCCTCTTTCAAGGCGAGAAAACGTTCTTGAAATCATGCGCTTGACAGTTTTTTCTTGATTTTTCTTCGTTCGCTTCTGCGACAAGTGACTTCTTGCGTGAAATTTTTTCCCTCTGCGTAAATCAAATTGGGTTTTATCCGTTTAAAAATTATAAAGCCTGAACATCAAGCGTTTGTGGTTTCTACAGCTATTTTATAAAAATTTACAATAAAATGGTATTAGAAGATAAATAACAAACGCTATGTAAACACAGACAATTCTAGAAAGACGTAAACATTAATTTCTATCTTTGGTCAGTATCTACCTTAGATTCAGAGCTCATTAGTTTTATCGCTTCATTTGCGACTATCCAAAATTGTTGCTCATCTTGGCCTTACCACAGATACCTTTGCTCTTACGTGAAACATAATAAAAATTCCTAAATGCAATCACACATACAAAGAAAAAAATTTGTACTATAAATCCTATTCATCCAATAAAAAAGCTTATTTCGGATCGTTTTTCTTTGTTTTCGCTTTTAAGAAAGAAAAAACCGGAAAGTTGTAAAATAAAAATGCAAAGGAAAGCCCTGAACAAAGAAAACTGCTAAGCTCTAAGATTGTTGTCATCTTTCAAGTAATTAATCAATGAAAAAATTAAATTTCAGCGATTCAGCGGTAAGATTGAAAAAACGCCACCTACTTCCTGAAGCAGAGTTTTTAAGCTTAAAATTAAAAAATATTAAATTGACCGGATCGGTAAGCCTAGCGCTAAATACCCATATCATTTATATTGACCTTCTTTGTGCATATATGAGGATTTCATGAAGAGATAGGACCCCATTGTTCATACAGCATGGTATATGGAAAATCTATTGTCATCGACAATATCAAAAACTGTGGATATATTTTCATTTCATCGTGAATCAAAAGAGAATTACACGAACTTCATCATTATGGTAGCACAAAAGGTAGATTAGTACTCGAAAATGTGATACCGATGATGAATGCAATGATTTAATGAGAGACAATAATGTTGATTATTAAGAAATTTAGATCTGCAACCGTGAATAGCGACGAACCAATAACGAAAAGACATCACATTAATTACGTTCCCAATTACGTTCAGAATAAATGATAATGAATTTACACATTAATGGAAATCAATAGTAGACTTAAATATGTGAAAGTAA
>NW_024003174.1:0-8996 GCF_014805625.2 Glossina fuscipes
ATTAAAGTTTACTTTGATTTTCTTGGCAAATTTTTAATAGTTACATTTTAAGTTTTACATCGCTTTTATAACCCTCCCTTTTTTTTTGTTTTTGAGTTATTAAAAGCTTATTTCTTTCCGTATCATTTTGTTGTTATCACTTAAACACACAACAAGAAAAAAACTATGTTAAATGTTAACAGAACTGCTCTGCTTTTGCCCCTCGCGTTTGCGTTCATTACCATAACTATAACGAGAATATATTTTTTTAGGCCGCTTTGATTTTTACATATAAAATTAAATATTTTAAATGATTTCTTTAAATTCTTTGTTGTTTCTCGTTTTATCAATTAGATAAAAATTACATATCTTTAACACTACCAATGGATAAAAAGCGACAAGAACCGCACTCAGCGAGAGCCTGACTCCGACTGCCTTCAACTCAAAACTATCCCCTCTTACTTCAATTTTTGAAACGCAGACAGACTTCTCCTTTTCACTTCATTTCCCTCTTCTTCTTCCTGTTGCTCTCTCTCTATAACGGCTTGCCGTTACTCTCACAAGAGCAAGCATAGATCCCGCAAAATCATACGATTTTGCCTATGCTTGCAAGAGCAAAAGGAAAAAAAAGGAGTACCGCAAAATCATACGATTCTGCCTGTACTTGCAAAAGCAAGCAAAGGTACCGCAAAATCATACGATTCTGCCTGCACTTGCAAAAGCAAGCAATGGTACCGCAAAATCATACGATTCTGCCTGTACTTGCAAATAAGGAGATCAAAAAGGAGAAAAATAAACACATATACCGCAAGATCATGCGATTTATTAGCGGTATCACAAAATCGCATGATTTTGCCTAACGGCGTGCCGTTATTGCGCCGCTTGCGGTTGACACAGACCGACAGACACCCTACCCAAGGTTTGTTCGCGGCCGTTACAAGGTGACCAACTGTTCGTACTGCGCTATATCGAACCCATACATGTTATACGAAAATTTATGAACTAAGATTTACTGAGGAATAATATAATTTAAGCTGCAAGTTCTGGCAACTCTGTCGCGCGGTATAGTCGTATATATTTTGTTTCAATTAATATTTTAATTTTTTGTTGAATTTCGTGGCTATTCTGCCTTATAATGTGTGAATTTATAATATGCTTTGAGAAGAAAGTGAGTGAATTCAAAGTAAAAGAAACGCATTTAACATTTCAAAATGTTTATGTTACTACATTACAAAAAATACGAAATATCAATTTAAAGTGAATTGAAGAAATACTTATTAAGATCTCGCGAAAAGCTCCGTTCATGTCCACCTTTAGTAGAGGTATTTTTAATCAAATCATTACATGCGTTAAATACAAGTAGCGCTTGCAAGCGGTGGATGAATTGAGTTTGTGTTAAAAGACGTTACACGTAATGTAAATTTACGTTTTACGTAGTCCTTTTAACGTTCCATAATGAAAATTGATCGTAAGTGAGTTATTTGCTATTTGTCGAACCGCTACACATATAGGTTTTCTTATGAAAATCAAGTCGTTATATGATAAGTTAGTTCCACTTTGTGGTGGAGAATGGTAGTGGGCGGAGCGTTCAGGTCGCTCGACTCTGTTCACGATGGGTCTTCCGTATAGAGGTAAATATTTGCCGCTGGTTGATGAATGTATATTGAAATATTTTTGCTTTACGCTTTGATTCATTTGATTTTTGCAAACAAAAAATTTGAGCTCTGATATAAATCTCTCTTCTTTTTTTTTTTTGTTTTCTCTCTTTTTCTCTGTCATTTTTTTGCTGTTTGGAGTTTGTGTTGCTATTGATCTCTCGTTACAGTGTCAACCTAACAGAGAAGTTTTGCACAATTGGTTCATAATCCACAACTGTCTTTTTGACAGGACATGGAGTGTTTATATACACCTTGTCGGGCGAAATCAGGCCCGGATTCTGATAGATTCGTTTCTTGTTGGCTCTGCGAGCACTTTGGTCATGCAAAGTGTGCCGGTATTCTCGGCCGTGCTGCTGACGCAGTCGCTGATCCTTCTGAAGGCTTAAGATAGTCATGTCCTGACTGTAGGCAGCGGGACATTGACTTTTATAAACTTTTCACGGAGACCCGTTATGGTTTCTCGGAATTGAGTAGAAATCTCGGCTCCTTGTGGGAAAAGTTTGAGCTCATTAAGTCTAGGTTTGATGAGTGTCGCTTTATTGGACACTCATCTTCTACTCGTAGCGTAGCGTGTGGGACGTCACCTCTGGCTTTCTCCAAATCTAATTCGTTGGTACAAGTTACCGCTCTCTCTAACTCTAAAATGAATAGTAATGTTTCCGATATTGCTGAGTCGGTTGGTAGCAAAACAGTTACAAACAATCCGGGAAGTCCATCGGTTTTAAGCTATGCTGAAGTGGCAAGGGTACCTCCGCCCAGAGCCGCCATTCACTCTAATCAAGTGCCATCGCCTAAAAGTAATGAAGAGAAAAATAAGTCATCCTCTCCTCCTGGCTGTTCGCGTGTGAACGCTGGGCAAGTCTCACAAGCTGCCGGTACAAGGGCGATAACCCCATCAATATTTTCCCCAACTCGAAACTCTACTACTGTGAACCCCCCTCCTGTTCCAAATAATGACATTTGCTTGACGGCAGTTCCTCCCAGAAAAGCAATATTTGTGTCAAGACTGGCACCTGAAACATCGGTGGATAACATAAAAGGTTATCTGGCGACGAAACTCCCATCAGTCAACTTAAAGCGTGTTAGCATCTTCAAAATGGCTCCTTCTCAAGCCAGGGCAATCTCCTCTTTTAAAATATTAGTTCCGACTGAAAACAGTGATATGTTGTTAAACAAATCACTGTGGCCAGTAGGATCCTTAATTAAGGAATTTATCCTCCCGTAATACCAAGGCAATAGTCTTGTCGCCTTCAAAAAACTAATTGTTTCTTCAGGCCCACTATCTCTCATTTATCAAAATGTTAGGGGCCTAAATTCGAAAATTCGTTCCACTTTTCTAAATTCAGTGAGCACGGAATTTTTCTGTTTGGCCTTTACTGAAACTTGGCTAAAACCCGATCTTCGTTCGTCGGAACTTTTTCATAATTCTTTCCAAGTGTTTAGAAATGATCGAGTGAATCGCATTGTTGGTGGTGTATTAATTGCCATATCTGCGTCAGTCCCGTCCAATTTAATTGAATTTCCCACTTCTCCTGACGTTGAATTTATCGCTATTCGTGCGAATATGCCTGATAAACATCTATTTATAACCTGCTCCTATATTCCCCCAAATTTCGATGTCTCCATATACAGGAAACACGCTTCCCTCATTTGTGAAGTGGCCAAGCGGTCTAGACCCACTGATTTGGTCGTTGCATTGGGTGACTTCAATTTGCCTCAAGTCACTTGGTGTAACACTGATAATTCTGGCTGTTTGGTTCCTACTTCAACGTCTGACAGGGCTGTTGTGTTCTTTAGTGAATTGTTTGATCATAATTTGGGTCAATATAATCGTACCCCTAATTGTAATGGTAGACTGCTTGATCTCTGCTTTGCCAATTTTCCCGAGATTTACGTAAATCGTTGTCCACCTTTTTGTTTACCTGAGGATCCTTATCATCCATCAATATGCATTTCCTTTCATCATATGAATGATGGTTTTTGAATTGTCTTATTGTGCCAAATCAAACTTTTTTAAATAAATATTATGATTTTCATAAAATCATTATTGTATTACTAAAACATCGTCTTTCACATTTGACCCTTGATTTCTCAACCGGTAGTATTGAAAGTTTATTGTCATCGTTCTACAATACATTAAATCTAGCTATTGCTGCATCTGTTCCGATCAAGCATTGTCGACCTCGAAGCAGATGTCCCCCTTGGTTTAATAAGACAATTAAATATCACAAGAATAGAAAAAACTCGCTATTCAAAAAATATTCGAAAAGTGGCTCTGCGCTCGACTACGTCGCTTACTCGGTGGCGAGGCATAGATTTAACTACCTCAACCATCATTATTACTGCAGATACCTTCAGTTCATTAAATCCTCTCTGTTTGCTAATCCTAAATTCTTTTTTAAATTTGTTAACTCTAAAAGAAATATTTCCAAATATCCCTCTCATGTTTCCTTTAATGGCTCTGGTTCCTCGGATGATCTTGAAATCTCAAATCTATTTGCTGAGTATTTCGATTGCTAATTTCGATTTATCAGCAAACTACCCATATCCTATAACTAACTCGGTTTCAATACCTAACTTGGTTATTTCGGAAGATGATGTTTTCAAAGGGTTGAGTTCTCTAAAATACAGTTGTTCGCCTGGACCTGATGGAATTCCATCATGTGTACTTAAATCTTGCGCTGTCGAGTTGTGTGGTGTGATCTCAAAGATTTTTAACATGTGCTTGTATTCAGGTGTTTTCCCTTCATGTTGGAAGAGTAGTTTCCTTATTCCTATCCACAAGAGTGGAAGTAGACAATTTGTTGAGAACTACAGAGGCATAGCCAAGTTGAGTGTCTTGCCCAAGTTGTTCGAGCGTATTGCGACTCAGCATTTGGTTTTTGCCATTAATTCGTATATTTCTCCGCACCAGCACGGCTTTCGGAAACGGCGATCTACAGTCACCAACTTGTTAGAGTTTACCTGTCATGTTTTCAAGGCTTTTTCTAGCGGCTCTTGCACAGATGTTATTTACACTGATTTAAGCAAAGCATTTGATATGGTTAACCATAGACTACTTATCTTTAAACTCCATGCCTCTGGTTTCCCACCCTACTTAGTGAAATGGATAAGCTCTTATCTGCACAATCGATCCTTCAGAGTTTTGTTTAACTCCATTAGCTCGGATGAATTCCCCGTTATATCTGGCGTACCTCAAGGAAATCACTTAGGTCCCATTTTATTTAGTTTATACATTAACGATCTCCCATCGGTGGTTAATTCAAGCTAGATCTTAATGTGTGCTGATGATGTGAAACTGTTTTCTTCCTTCTCTGTTGAATCGCAATCACATCAGCTTCAAGGTGATTTGGATAATTTTGTTGCATGGTGCTCTTTGAATCTCCTGAAACTAAATCTGAGTAAATGTAAGAAGCTTTCACTCTCAAGAAGAAAGTCATTCATTACTCAGTATTTCATAGATTCGCATAAGTTGGAGAACGTCGATTCGATTGCAGATTTAGGCGTTCTATTTGACCATAGGTTACGTTTTAACTTGCATATTGAGCTCTC
The DNA here is from genome assembly GCF_014805625.2 of Glossina fuscipes. Classification (NCBI taxonomy): domain Eukaryota; kingdom Metazoa; phylum Arthropoda; class Insecta; order Diptera; family Glossinidae; genus Glossina; species Glossina fuscipes. The sequence goes on from NW_024003174.1 coordinate 5,190, forward strand.
GATTAGCAAAGCTAAGTCCGAGCTTGGTTTTATAAAAAGGTGGTCCAAAGAGCTTGATGATCCCTACATTACGAAAAGGCTGTACATGTGTTTGGTTAGACCCATACTCTAGTATGCCTCAGTTGTGTGGTCTCCTTCATATAGGTGCTACGTAGATTCAATTGAATCTGTTCAAAAGCAATTCTTGCTGTTTGCCCTTAGAAATTTGGGTTGGGATCCGATAGCCTCTCTTCCTCCGTATGAAAATAGGTTGCTTCTGCTGTCCCTACCGTCTCTTGAAAAACGTAGGTTTGTTCTTGGCGTTTCCCTTCTAATTAAAGTAATAAATGGTGCCATTGATTCGCCTTCATTACTTGGTGAAGTAAGCTTTAATGTCCCTAACCGCTTCTTTAGGCAGTTTATCTTGGTTAAGCTTAATCAGTGTAAATTTAAATATGAGCTGACGTCTACCACTTATTCTCGTTATCGGACTCTTTAAAGTCCATTAAAGCAACATTGCTTAATACGCGCGATTTACCTATGTCGTATTTAAACTAGCATTTATCCTTAAAAAGTCGTTACGTTTTGAAAGTGAATTATTGTCAATTTATTATCGGTTGCCAGGCTTATGCATGTTTGCGATGGCTTAGGGGTTCATTTGCAATTTGGTCCTGTACCGGTTGTAAGTGTGCTCCTATGCTGATAGTGTACATGCTTTTTTTCTTTTTCTTTTCTTCTTATTTGTTTTATTATGCTTATACTTAATTTTATTGTTATTTAATATAAGTTTTTCATTAAGTGCCAATTGAACTCGACTGTTATTTGTTTAGTTGAGTTTCTGTTATAAGTGGAATAAATAAAATAAATAAATAAATAAATAAATAAGTAAATTAACACAAATAAAAGTAAAGAGTACCGTGTCATCATGACACCAAGTTTTAAAGCGTACAAATTTATAATATCTTCAATTCCATTCCAATACACATACAAATAAAAATTAGATTAACTACAAGTTTAAAAAAAAAAAAACAATATGAAATTCAACATTATGATGAAATAAAAAACGTTTCCAATGTTTCTATTAAATTTGAAGTCGATATCTTCATTTTTGCGACTAGGAGAGCACCTACAACAACGAACATCACACAGACTGACAGACATGGCTAAATCAACTCAGAGTTTCACGCTGATAAGATCTCTGAAGGCTCTTTTTGGGTGTTGCATACGTTATGAAAAAACCAGAAAATGAGCTCACCTTATATATACTCCCACTCTTCAGCGATGGGTATAAAAATACAATTGGAGGTGTTTCGGTACAATGTTCCACCATTTTTATGGTTTAGTTCATAGCACTTTTTATATGGCACAATGACGAAAGCGGGCTGAAAGACGCCTTACACGCTATATTCTCGAGCAATGGTGGGGGATCCACTGTTATGTTTTCCGATTCGCCTTAAAGACGTCTGTCTAGGTTGTTCAAGAATAAGAAAATGAAGTCCAAACTCGAGTCAAATCAACCTTCTTCTTTCCAAAAAAGGAAATTCCAGATTTTATTATCATTCCTTCTATTTAAAATGGTGAGGATACGGGTGCTGTTGAAGATATTGGCATTATGATTACGATCTTTTTGCACTTGAGAGGTTTTTCGTTAACTTTCTTCAGTTTCGTGAGCTTCGCTCTAATCTGCCAATTTCACAAGCGGAACTAAATGATTTTTTGCGGTGCAGCTTTGTACGTTCTGTATGGGTGGCCAACCTGCGAAGTTTGTTTACTTGCTGCATTTAGTCGAATGTATTTTCTATAAGGGTCGGTGCGGTATGAGCAGTTTTGTATTGAAGCCCAAATACAATAAAAAGTACGTCTTTTACATTTTTATTCATATGTAGCAGGTTTTATTCATTACAACTGATATTCCTGGTGAAACACAATGTTTTTTATATAACTAAATTTGACAAGAAACGCAAATTTAGAAATGTAGATTCATTCGTTGCTTTGAAGTACGTTTATTTGGCATATGGTTTTTAATGGCATATATAATTCCATCCAAATATCTACTTTTAACAAAGCTAGGTTAACTGCGGGCTGTATTGAGCAGAACTGTACATGGGTCTGGTAAAACCTGCACTTGGATATTCTCCTGTCCTGTCGCCTCCTTCCTACAGATGTTATATGTATTCAATACAATTAGTTCAAAAGTGATTCTTGGCTTTTGCCTTTAGGGTTTGGAGCTAAGGTTCACGAATCACGTACTTTCTTTAACGGAAAAACGAAGGTTTATCGTAGGTGTGTCTTTCTTAATTAAGTTAATAAACGATATAATTGATTCGCTGGCTTTACTAGAAAAGATAAACTTCAATCTCTCTGACCTTTCCTCTGTAATCACTACGTTCAAATAAGTTAGCTTCACTACGGCCTAAGTGCCAAACGTGTACACTTTTTTTAATTTTCGTACTGAGGCCTAAAGTTCAGCATAAGACTAATTTTTAAGAATCTACTTGATTCTTCTGCTATATTAGTATAGCTGAATTTCAAGAATAAGCAAATAAATAACCTCCTCGAAAGTTATTATTCCACCCAAATTTGCAAAATCTAATTTACAAGGATGTTGATCCTATAACACGCCCACAATTAAGCGTCATTTAGTGTAATCGTTTTAAACTGCTTTCGCACTTTCCCATATTTTCTGTTCTTCCATATTCCTTAATCTAAAAAACTTGGCGTTTAGTGAAATTAAACTTGTGATGACTTTTTTACGGTATAAAAAACAGGAATCTCTCTAACAAGTTTGCTCTGTAAAATCGAATATGATTTAGTGTACTATAATGTTCTTGAACATTTTTTGAAAGTTCCACTCAAGTCAATTTTAGAATTCTTTTAAAATTCAATTTGTTTGAAATGATATTTTATTGCGATATCGAAGATATACACACACGAATGTTTGCATACGTAACTTATGTACACATTTATACCAAAAAAGGAAAAGGATAAACTGAAAAGACCCTCTGTCAAGAACATGAATACTTACGTTTGCCTTTCGTATAAGAAAGGAAAGCACACAAAGCTAACAATATTGCATGCGCGCTCGCTTTATTGACATCGTTCATTCTATACGCTCTTTGTTTTATATGAAATGCTTCAGGAAACACATGTAATTTATTTCATTTTACATGGAAATACATTATTTTATACAGAAAAAAACATTGCATTAGGAAATGTCAAGGGAAGATAACGGAATAACGCAATTGAACTTGCAAACACACTTTTATGGTTCTGAGCAAACCTTGACACACAATTCTCCAAAGCAGCTCGCAGCATAGCTCACATAATTTTAATTTTGCTGACATGAGTTTTCTAACTTCTTTACAGCCTAGTGAAACACGTTGAATATTTTCGATAATTTAGTTTTAACACTTTTCATTAATAAAAGAGTGCCTTTGGTTAGTCGAAAAGTGAACTTTTCCATCCAAATATTCGCTACAACAATCGCCAAAATTCGCCACAATAAGGACACAATAGTCATAGCCCGGACAATGCTTGCGATGTTGCTATATTTTAATATTTTTTCAAAGCAATCTTTTTGTTTTAACTAAAAAGCATATGCCTAATAATCTCGCTAAATACTATCAGTTAATTGCTTTTTCTTTCCTAAGAAAGAAAAGGCTTTTACAGTAGCGGGGTGATTAGTAAACACATTAAATATCTTTATAAATGTATTTAAGCGCTTTAGCAATACATATAATAATGTTTTCTCTTTTCGACTTTTATTTACTTCTTGCTTGAATTCACTTCATTCCATCTCGACGAGTAACAAGCTTTATCTTAAAGTTC
>NW_024003175.1:0-1195 GCF_014805625.2 Glossina fuscipes
GTTATATGTATTTATATATATTACCTATAATTCGGATACTACATGAGTACGCATTCATATGGATACGTATATTTAGTATATAGTCTTATACAGAATTCTTAGATAATTATGTAAATTTATTATGGAATTATTACTTCACAGATATGGACATACACATTCGTACATATATGAGTATGTGCACATTCCATAAATGTTAAGAGCCAGTTTCAATTATCACTACACCAGCTTACTTGTTCTAGGAAATATAGAAAAATGATTTAATAATATAAAAGACGTGGCCAAATATTAAATTGTCAAAGACTTCCTTATTAGTTCTATAAATGGTGTAAATGTTATTGGTGGGCACGGATTTAACTAAATATGCTTTTTCGCTTATTTGTTCGTTCACGTTGCGGTAGTAAATTTGACAGTTTTTTAATACTTTGAAGCTTGGTCGTGAGATTTTTTTTTTAAATCACGCGCTTAAGCTTAAATTCCAGCTTTTTGTCTTAAGATTTCCTTTATATCAAATAATAAGTAAGATAACTATTTTTGGTCGGGAACGAATCTTTTATATCCATCATCATTATCCTAAAAAAGGTTAAAGAAAATAAAACCTCTATGTACTATAACCTGGAATAGGCGCAATTGATCTTTTCTATTTCCAAACAAAGATTTGATCCATTTTCAATAAAACCCTGCGTGCAAGAACTTCCAATGTTTTCGCTAAATTGGAAATCGGCAGCTACATTTTTGCGGCCACGAGAATGTTTAAAACAGCTATTACGCAGGTCTATATATGTACTTTGTGAAGTCTCCCATGCTCCTTCCTCGGCGTTGCAAACGGTTTGATAAAATGAGTATATCCCTATACTCTTCAGCAATGGGTATAAAAAGCCAATAGTTACATAACATACTCGGTTTTAATTTTGCATTGTGTTATAACATAAATCTCTCTTTCGCAAACTTACTTTTTAATTTTACAGTATAGGCCCTTCTTTTCAAAACTACGAGATCTATTTACAAATTATTTGCAGCAGTTTATATTTGTAACACTTTAATTGTGGTTTTGTCCTTTTCCTTTCGATTAACTTTCAGCTGATTCTTCGACTGGCTTACGACTTACGCTGCCTTCCCAAATATTCTGCTTATACACACTTTAAGAAGCTAGCTACAATTTCGTAACTGCATCGCGACATTCTTAATCCGTTAAGCC
>NW_024003176.1:0-4684 GCF_014805625.2 Glossina fuscipes
CCTTGCGCATATTAACGCTATTGCTTATCTTATCAAAATGCTCCGAGCATGTTGTTATGGTTTTCGGACGACGCCCATAAATAATATTATAATTAAAACTGGTCTCCCAACTTTAAAAAATAGACTTTATGAGTTAAAAGCTAAAATAGTCCCCAAGCTTCTTAATTCAAACAAATCTATTCTCGATGAAGACCTGAGAAAGATTATTATTGCCAAGAAAATTCGAAAGTTTTATATACGGCTAAAAATCTTCTAGCTTGCCTCCTGCTTGTGCAGTGGTAGATGCTTCAGGACAGGTACTTCTCAATCACATATTTCACGAAAGTACTTCAACTTTCACAACCGAAGCCAGAGCTTTTCTTTAAGCTGCGAACTTTTCCCATGAAGACAAACTCAAAACCGTCATTGTTACTGACAGTTTGTCTGTATAAAAAGCTATACGGAATCCTTCGAATTCGAGATGGAGCACCATCAACAAATTAAGGAATATCATTACAACACTCGGCGAAAAAATTGAAATGCTTTGGATACAAAGTCATATCGGTTTATTGGGAAATGAGCAGGCTGTTCGAGAGGCGAAGTACGCTGCTTCTGAACCTCTAATAATGGATGATGTCATGGAAAAGTTGGATCTTCATAGATATATTGGAAGAGAGGTTGAAGACAAAATTACAGAAGGAAATCTACAATACTATCATCAACACCACCTCCAAAAAATATTGAGAAAACCAAGATCCAAACATCTTCCAGAATTTGCCTTGGTCATATAATTGCAACTCACCAGTGGATCTTGAAGAAGTCTTTCTCCCCAATCTGCCATTCTGGTCAAATTCTCCCTATAAAGCACATCGTCTATGACAGCCTTAACTTTACCTTAGCTAGAAGTATTGCATTTGGAACGAATAACCATATGGACATTCTACAATCAGTTCGAGAAGAGGATATCAATACAATATATAAAATAACTAAACAATGACTCAGTTCTTTGTTTTTCTTTTTTTGTTTGTGCGAAACTTCAACAAGAAGTCTATCAATTTTTCATACTTTTTCTCTATTGTCCATTATTTCACTCACAAATCAATTAATCCTTCTTGTCTTCATCCTTACCCCCTGCACCGTGTTTGTCTTTCCACCATATTATGCTTTTTCATATCTGCTTCATAAGCTTCATTTGGCCGCTTTAACCTTGAAATTTTCCTTTTATAAATGTAATTGCCTACAGGTTTTGTCTGAGCGCAGCTTCAATTGCTAGCACTTTTTTTATAAGTAGATATTTTCATATTAGTTTATTTTTCTGTAATAATTCATAATTATGTTAGCAAGGAGGGTAAAGATTAGATAATTTACTATTTTCACACTGTTGCTGTGATATTTATATATTCAAAAATTCTTGACCCTCCTCCTTAATAAGTTTCCAAAATTACATATCTCTTCTTCTTTACTAATAAAGTTTTGTTCATAAAAATTTTTACAATATTTCTTAAATTGTTCTCAGTCTTTTCATAATTAATTCGGCATCACATTCCTTTACGGATTTCATTCTAGATAATTTCATTTTCCGTATTAACTCTCGAATTTTCAGTAACGTTCTCGACATTCAATTTACGCGTCTTTTGCCTTCGAAAACTTTTTTTAATCACCGTTTGCCATACTGCCTTCCAAAAAAATTACGCAAAATAAAACCGGAAAAAGCTATCTCACAAAATACCTTCTCCTGTCAAACTCTTTTTCGTGCGCGCATAGCAATCCAAATTATGCAAGGTTACATTCTTAACAAAAATTGTTAGGCTAAACCACACGTTACATGCCGCCATATTATCCGAAAAATTTAGAGGGTGGACTTTATAAATTAAGACGGCATGAACAATCCTGCCGAACGCTCTTGAAATGTCGCGGCAGATATTATCCGTTTGCTTGTGTTCGGGAAACGCTTTCAAATATTTACCCCAAAACTCTAGGAGCTTAGTGGAAATCGATCTTCCTCTTAAGAGACCGAACTGGCAGTATGACAAAGCTTGTCATCAAACAGAAGTGAGTCCTTTTCTTACCAACTCTTCAAAGAGTTTAGCCAGTACACCAAATTTGGAAGGAAAGCAACCACTTTTCAAACAGTTATTAAATATATGTGTAAAAGCATATGAAATCAGCACAACATCGTAAGGTAAAGGAATTTCATCAAGGCCTGGAAAATCGGAAGGTTTCAAGATGGCAACAATACAATTATTTCATCTTCAGAGAAAGATGCAGTCGGATAAATATCGAAATTCTTGAATAAGGTTAGTTGTGTGCAAGATGCTTTTAGGAAATTACAATCGTTTCTCCCGCGCGTAAAGTCTCTTCGCTCTCTTGTTTTCATTGCAAACCATTCTTAGATATTTACTAAAACAGACAGGGAAGACAGTAGCTCGGAATCAAAACCCTAAGTAATGCCCGACAAAAAATTGATGTTGGCGATAATTCTTTATAGACAACAAACGGCGATCAATTTTAAATTCTTATTTACACAATTCATTATGTAATAGGCAATTTGAAGTAAGTAACAACGCCGAATGATGACTATATTCAGCTGAAACAGAGGGATGATACAGAGAAATTAGTATCTTAACAATATAACAACTCAAGCAACTTATTATTTACATTAAAAACGTAGCAAGAAAATTATTTACATTAAAAACGTAGTATAAACAATATCAAAAAACTAATTACATATCAACAAATATGAAAAAGCAGTACAATATCCCCAGTCGTCTTTGAGAACCCATGATATGTCACGCAAGTTTATATCGCCCAGCACTATTGGCTGATCACTGTGTTTGAGGCGATAAGTAGTATTCTTAATTAGAGACACATGCTCCGAGTAAGTGGCAATGTCGGAGGGAAGAGGAATATAAAAGCGAGTATATTAAAGGTAGGTGTCTTGTTCTCAAATTAAAGAAATTCGATCGTTTTGAGAACAGAAGTGCAAAACGTAGATGAAGTTATGCAATTTTTTACCGAAACTATCTCTTCCACACCATCATCGTGAGCGCTGGGAACTCCAAAAGTCTCCGTATTGTGAAGAAAAAATTTTAGCCGATTTTATAATCCCAAAATAAGCCAGATTTCAGTAAATACTACAAGAAATTCATAATTAAGAGAATTAACTTATTGAATAATTTACATTAAGCCCAAGGATGTTTTAGTGAAATATTGTAAACAATGGTAAATTATTATTTAGTTTTTTTAAATGCCAAAACCACCGTCCTACGAGGTCAATATTTATTCATTATTACGCATTTTGTAATAAAAATGAATTGAGGCCAACCAGTTTCAACCTGCTTTAACGGAACAACTAATTTGAAATATGCAATATCTCTTTGCTTTGCGAGGCGTACTGGAACTTCAATGTTGAGCATGATTATTTTGATCCTATCTTCAGCTCTAGTAATTACGGCGAGGCTTGCATTGAAGCTACCTTTGTATCAATTGAAACGTATTAGTAATTCTTTTAATATAGTTTCAGACTTGGTTTCCTGTAATACGACCGACTTCTATTCTCGCTAACTGCTCGGAAAGATTTATGTCATCCAACTATTCTGATATCGTTGATCTATTCAACTGGGAGTACCAATTCACATTCAGCTTCCACCAGGAATGCTAACGCGCTAGAAGGCTGATTTGAACACATTTTTTTTTGCCACAGTTAATATGTGTTAAGATTTTGATTACAATGACATTGAGGATACGCTGCATGGTATTTATTCGAATTCACATTTTTCTATAGCTGTGACGCTGTTAACTCCTATAATCGTACGAACGAGCAAAGGTCAGTTCGCAATAAGCGGAACAGGCTTTTTGAAAAAATTAAGAAAACTCTCTTGCTAATTGATTTTCCCAATTACTCTAAAATAAGAACGAGATTTCACGCTTTGAGTTGTGGCATATATACAAAATGAAAAACTCGTTACATATGGATCCGAAATGCTTCTTCAAATTTTTTAATTGAAAGCGGCTGGGTTCCCCGTGTTTATACAATCCAATAACATTGTATCTTCCAGCCACTCTGATATTCGTAACAAGTTTACTAAAAATCTGCGTAATGTTATAATAAATAATCCTATACTTTAATAAACAGCCGAATTAATTGTTATGCACATTAACAGTTGATGTTTTGCTTTACGTTACTAATCCTTATATTATTCCAATAAGGTCTGATTAATTCTCCTTCATAAGGACATCCTCCCCAACATCTAGTTAGATTTTGGTCGCCACTAGTGTCTATTTTATCACGCCTTCAATATAATTTTAATAAAGATAAGTGTACTACTACAGAACTTGCTAAAACTTATTTGTTATATTAGTAAGGGATTTTCTGGGTGTAAAAAAATGGGGAGGGTAATCGTGTAAGCAGGTGGCAAATCAGTAGGCGGCAGTCACCAATAAAATGTAATCTAGTACTAATAAAATATTACTGAAGAAAAAGGAAAAAGAAAATGTAATGAAAGTAAGTATATTTTTCTTAAATATCAAGTTAAATTGAGGAATGTTAGCCAATGTGTGTGTTTTCAGCACATAGTATTGTAACTTCCTTTCATGCTCGTTCATTGAAGAGGATGAAGAGCAATGAACACTTTTTCCGACCCCTTAGTGCTACCTCAAAATAAATAAATTATATCTAATATTTGAAAACGATGTATAAATAAAT
>NW_024003177.1:0-4873 GCF_014805625.2 Glossina fuscipes
CATTGAGCACTAGCAACACAGGCTATCGGCTCTAATTTAAATAAATGTACATTAGATAGTGAGCTTAGTAGTTTTAATAAAGTAATATGTTGAATTAATATTCTGTTCTGATGCTGACTTTGGAATGTCCAAAGGATTAGTCGGTCCAATTGCGATACTTCTAGCCAAGGAAAAGTTAAGGCAGTCGCAGAGAATGTGCTTTATAACGACAGTTTGTCCACAACTGCAGATTGGGGAGGAAGATTTCTTCAAGATCCATTGGTGAATTGCAATTGTATGACCAAGACAAATTCTCGAAAATGTTTGGATCTTGGTTTTCTCAACATTTGTTGGATATAGAGGTGGAGTTAATTGAGGGTTAATGGAAGGGTAGTGTTGATGGTGATATTGTAAATTTTCTTCTGCAATTTTCCCTTTAACTTTTCTTCCAATGTATCTTTGAAGATAAAACTTTTTCATGACATCATCCATAATTAGAGGAGCAGAAGCAGCATACTTTGCCGCTCGATCAGCTTGCTCATTTCCCAATAAACCGATGTGACTTGGTACCCATAACATTTTAATTTTTCTGTCGGATGTTGTAATTATATTCCTTAATTTGTTGATGGTGCTCCATCTCGAAGTCGAAGGATTCCAAATAGTTTGTAATACAGACAAACTGTCGGTAACAATGAGGGTTTTGAGTTTGTTTTTATGGGCAAGGTTCGCAGCGTGAAGGATAGCTCTGGCTTCGGTTGTGAAAGTTTAAGTACTTTCGTGAAATATGTGGTTGAGAAGAACCCGTCCTGTAGCATCTACCACCGCACAAGCAGGAGGCAGACCAGGAGATTTTGAGCCGTCTGTGTACAAAAGATTCGCACCAGTATTGTCCAATACTTGGGTTTTCTCAGCTATTAGATTCCTGAAGACGTAATTTGGAGTATCTTCTTTCTTGTGCATAGACAGTGAGATGTCAAAAGAGCAGTCTTTCAAAATCCAGGGAGGTTTAACACCAAAAGGGCGGAAAATTTTTAAGGGAATGTTCAATTCCTTTGCGACGTACAAACAATAGTCAATTGCGGATGGTGCCTTTCGAATTTTCTTCGCATTACTAATGTTTCTCACGTCATCGCCGAGAATAGATTCGTTTGAATTAAGAAGCTCTGGGACTATTTTAGCTTTTAACTCATACAGTCTATTTTCTAAAGTTGGGAGACCAGTTTCAATTATAATATTATTTATGGGCGTCGTCCGAAAAGCATAACAACTTGCTCTAACGGCTTGGTGATAGACCGGTTTAAGGATGTTGATATTAGATTTGCAGCTATTGCCATAAATTATCAAAGCATAGTCAATCTTGCTTAACACAAGCATTTTGGTAAGATAAGCGATAGTGTTAATATGCGCATGGCTTCTCCAAGCAACGTACTGTATGAAATTTACCCTTGTTAAAAGGGAGTTTTTTAACCGAAGGCAGTGTGCTTTCCAACGATAATTGTTTGAAAACGTGAGCCCGAGAACATGGAGCGTCTGCACATTTAGTACTGGTAAGTCGTTAATATGCATCAGTAGGTTTCCTGCATCGCACATTTGTTTTCGACAAATGTGCATTTTTTTTGATTTTTGTATAGAGATTATAGCTCCTGACGAGTTTGCCCATGTGGAGACCTCACATGCAATAGATTCGAGGATGTTGATTGCTTTCGTGTTGTCTTTTTCTTTTGTAAAAATGTATACATCGCCCGCGTAGAGACAATGTTCCACTCTTGGTACACGGCAAAGAATTTCGCTAATTTCGTTGAAAGCGATCTGGAAAAGCGTGACAGAGAGAGGAGATCCTTGCGGAATGCCATTCTTTAGCGGAAAGGAATCAGAAAGATGGTTGTTGATTCTAACTTTGAACCGCCGATGCGACATGAATGATTTGATGTAGTTGAAGAATTTGGGTCCAACATTCCATGATTTCAAGAGTCTTAAAATAACGTGTAGACCAGTTCTGTCAAATGCTTCTTCGAAATCAATTGAGCGAATTGTTAAGTGATTTCGTTCGGAAATTGCATTGCTTGTAAAATAATCCACATGTAACAGAGTGTCGATGCACCGTCTACCCCGCTTGAAACCAACTTGTTGCTTTGTTATCAGGTTCTTGGACTGAAGAAACCAAGATAATCTAGATGCCATAATCTTTTCCAATACCTTTGAGAGGTAAGATAAAAGAGAGATTGGGCGATAATCTGATGCGATGGAGGCATTTTTTGACTTTGGAATTGGAACAACTGCAGCCAGTTTCCACATGTAGGGTATATGGCCAGTCATAAATACCGTATTATATAGGTCCAGTAATTTCGTTTTACTAGACTTAGACATAGCACTGATCATTTGGTATGAGATGCGGTCTAGACCAGATGTCTTCCCCTTCAAATTGGAGAGACAACTTCCAAGTTCTGAGGTAGATACGCTATTTTCCAGGAACATGGCACATCTATTGATATTATTTGAAGGAGATATTGGAGTCCTTTTATTTTCAATGAAAGCACTGGAGAAGTTGCTGTCAGAGGAGAATTCGCACCACACTTTTCCAAAGTAATTAGAAATCTCATCTGCGTCAGTTAAAGTTCCTTTGGGAGTGCAGATGGCAGAAATTTCGTTCAGGTTTGAAGTCCCATTAAGTCTGTTGATTTTGTTCCAGACAACTTTCATTGATGTAGTTCTGTGAATTCGTCTCGAGAAAAATTCGAAACTAAGTGCCTTTGATTTCCGTAATTCCTTCCTGAATAGAGCATTGGCCTTTTTGTATAATAACAAGTGATTCTGATCAGGACATCTCTTAAAGCGGTGCCATAGATCCATTTTATTTTTCCTCAAAAACGGAAGCGTGTTGTTCCACCAAGGAACCCTAGCTCGTTTAAAAGAGGTGTTGGATTGCGGAATAGAAAGATGAGCAGCGGTGCGAATCGCTTTGGACATAATAGCAGCATCATGGTTGCAGTTCCCGTTAAATGGCTTTGAACTCAAAAATGACTCCACCTGTTAGGAGTAATTGATCCAATCCGCTTTATCTAGGAGGAATTTGGCCTGTTTTCCTGGAGTAGCAGAGGACTTTGAAAGTTTAAGATCGATTATGATTGGAAAGTGATCACTATTATGTAGATCATCAGAAATAGACCAGGAAACCAAAGGAAGAAGTGAGGGAGAGCAACATGTTAAATCAATATGTGAAAAAGTATGATGAGTTGAGAAGTGCGTTGGTTTTCCATCATTTAAAACGCAAAGGTTGCTTTGAAAAAAGGCCTTTTCTAAAAGAGTACCGCGAGTGTTGTTCACGAAGTTCATTACGAAGGTGGAATATAGAGCGAAAGCACTGTAAATTTTATATTTAACATTATTTGTATCGCTACGGCTTGTATATTTGAGCTTAAATTTATGCGTTTGTGAGGTATACTTGATTTTATAAAAACACCTACTCCTTGTTTGGAATATGAATTTTGATCAGCATTTGTGAAGTATCCAGTATATGATTTGGGTGGAATAGGATTACAAGAGCTTCTACAATGGATTTCTTGAAGCGATAAAAAGGTTGGATTAAAATCACTTATGAGTGTACAGTTCATAAAAATTATTAACAATTCCCTTAATGTTCCATTGTAGAATTTTAAAAACTTTATTTAATTGTAATGACATGTAAGCAGAGTGGAGGGAGGGTTAAGTTGACATGTCAGCGTCTCCGTCGAAAAGGTCGCTATAGAAATTTTTTGTGAATGATTTATTCTTACCAGCAAAATAATCTGTACTTAGGTGATTTGGTACATTTGAAGCGCAACGAGTTGGCGCACGTGAATAATTTGAAATTGAAGGTTGATTAATGGATGAAAGAATGGATTCATTACCACTTGTGATTTGTTGAGTAAAGTTGAGAGCTGGAGATTTTGGTATGTTAGATTTTAGCATATGTCTTGTTGTTTTAATTTTTTCAATATTTGCAGTTGCTTTGGTTTTTTCAATATTATCTCTGGCGGGTGATGTAACTGGTTTCGCAATATAATTTTTGGTTAATGGTGGAACAGGTTTTCCATTGGACGCAGTTGGAATTAAAGTCTTACTAGGCTCGATTTGCGAGGCAACAGCAGCGTAGGTATTACTTTTGCCAATTCCATGGGCTACAGATGGATTTCTTTCCCGGTATGTGCGTCGCGCTTCGCCCATGCTACAGTAATTTTCTGTTTTGATTTTTAATATTTCACGCATCTGTACAAAACGTGGGCATTGTTTGTCTAACGCTGAGTGTTGATCATTGCAATTTATGCAGAAACTACGGGTACAGCTTTCAGTATGTGGAGGATGACCACAGTTAGCACAAGATGCAGCATTAGTGCATCTTTTTGCCGTATGATCCAGACGTTGGCAATTTTTACACTTCATAGGATTTGGGATGTATAGTTCTACTTTACATTTATACCACGCCACATCAACTGTTCGCGGTAATCGATAGCGATCAAAAGTTAAAATAATCCTTCCTGTAGGAGAGCGTGTTTTTCCGTCATCATTCAGTTTGGTTAATTTATATACTTCAGTCACTCCTTGAATGCCCATTTCGCGAACAATTTCATCTTCCGGCACATGCTGTAAGCAAGGGGCATAAATTACGCCTCGAACCGAGTTAAGTTTCTCATGTAGTTTAGCTGAAATAGCACACAGATTAGCTAAAGAATTGGCCTTTATTAGTTTTTCGGTTGCGCGCGGGTTCCCAGCGAGGACCAGTAAATTCCCATCGCGTAGAATCGAGATCGAGTCGATGTATATTGTAATGCTATCTAGAGCTTTTTTTATAGCAAAAGGGCTAATTTGGGAAATTGTTATTCGAGCATCGGTTGAAGAAATAACAATATATTTTTTA
>NW_024003178.1:0-6333 GCF_014805625.2 Glossina fuscipes
CATATGTATATACTTAATTTTTTTTATTTATTAAAGTAGAACCGTTTCTTCAGTGAAACCAAAAACCGAATTAAAGCAATTTACTTTGCAGAGATCATAGGCTCCCTGGCCATATCAAGAGTATTATCAGTTCGTTTATATGAAAGCTATTTGTTGAGTAGAAATTTTGAAAAAGTTGATAGGCTGCCTAAAATCATATATATCAACAGCATTATCAATGCATTTACATGAATCAGTATTCATAAGGAGTTTTGCTTAGAAAACATTTTATTTTTTTTGTTCTCTTTTACCCACTACTGTAAGAAAGGATTATTCTCACTTTGTTTTTTTCCAGAATGTAAGTATTACCCAAAACCAAGCTTCAGAGATCCTGTAAAGTATATATATATTGTTGATTAGCGTGAAATTCGTAGTTGATTTAGTCATTTCTGTCCGTGTGTGTAGTGTGTTGTTGTTACTCTCCTGGTCGTAAAAATGAAGATATCGACTTCAAATTTGGTAAAAATATTGGAAAAGCATAGTGGTGGGTAGGCGAGATTCGACCCCCATCGAATATAACTTTCTTACTTGGTTCATTTCTAAATGTAACCTGGAAGCATCTCTATTTTTTAAAAGAAAAAAAATTCTTTCTTCACTCATTAGGTACAAACTGCAACGGATGAACCTATAAAAATTTGGGCATAACTTTTAAAGGCTAGAATGGGAAAGATCGGCTAGACCCGTTGTTCCATTTGATATTAAAATTTCCTTTTTTCTTTTCAAGAATATACATAGCCTAGCCCAGAAGCAAGCTTTAAAAATCCCGCAAAGTATACACATTCTTGACTAGTGTCAAGTTCGGAAAGCACCTAAGCATGCCCGTCTGTCCGTTTGCGCAACCGTGTGTGGTAAACATATTTCTGTTCGCAAAATTTAGATATATGAGTGAACGAAGGACCAAGAAGTGTGTTGTTTGATTCCAGTCCGGAAGTTTCGATTTCAAAGATTCACTTCGCAGTCATTGGCACTTACAATTGGTGGAGCAAGACCGGCACGCAAGTTGTCAGGAAATAGCTAAGGCACATCAACTACTTGATAGCTTGGAATCATTTGAAGAGCGCCTACAAAAAGAAGCTCGAAATCGCGAAGACATTTCAATAAGACTCATTATAATTGTACCTCTCATGTATAATGATGGTTTAGAATATATGTCACAACTTCAAGAACCTGCAAAGTCGAAGTTCAATTTTGACAACATTCAAATCGACAGATCTAATTAAAGAAGATAACATCCCCAAATAAAAATTTATTAAAACTAACCACCCGCGCTTTACTAAGGCCCTGCGTTCCGTCAATAATAATAATTAGAACAAAAAAAAAATGATCCTCCATAGCACCTTAGGTTTGATATTAAATGAAATCTTATGCTTTCAATATTTCACGAATCTTCGTTTTGCATAGTTGAGCAATTCGTTGAGCAATTGAGCAAATCCTTCTATTGCTGAGGAAGGAAGCTTCCCATGCTTTTTCTTTTAACACTTTATCCCGCACGCCTGGCAAACTTTTTTTGTATAGTTCTTGCGCGTATTACATACCGCGTTGATTAGTTAGTTGTTCTCTCTCTACTTTTTTTTATTTTCCAAATCAATATACATTTAAATCAACTTTGATTCAATTTGCATGTCAAACCCTCAGTGGATAAATCTAGATCCGTGCTAGGCTTCATTAAAAGCTTATTCTTGACTGAGGGAAATGCGATGAACATGCAAGATATATTGATTGGTATTATAAACGTTTGTAGAAACATGTGGTTGCCACAAATATATTATTCATAATGAATGACTCGGTCGACTTGTGAATGCAAACGAATTATTGTTTTCATTGATTTGCTGTTATTTCGATAAAGTCTCAGATCTTTAAATTTGGCTGACATATATTGATATTTTCATATTGTTAGTTGTTGTTAATAAAGTTGAAATGACAATTATTGAATTCATTCCGAATTAATTGCACATTTAATGACTAAGGAATTTGCATTCACCAAATTCAAATCTCCGGCTTTTCTACCAATAAGTTATTATATATACCGTGTCAGACGACTTTAATGATGCAATCAATTCCGAATTTTATGCATGTGATGCAAAAAAAAATAAAAACTAAATATAAGCAAAATCGCTTTGTTATTATTTATCAGGAAACGACCACTTTGTTCGGAACTGAATATATATCGAATGTCCTCTACTTTTAAGAATTTTTTTAAAATTTAATATAACAAAATTTTGCATATAAGCAAGCAAATGATGGAAAATCTTGGTAAATATATATTGTATCATATCCCACAATAAATACCTTTTTATTGTTAATTTTCACTTATTTGACTACATTGTCCTACCAATAACTCCTAAGCTAACCTGATTCAAATTCGGTAATTAAATTAGTTGTTTTTCCTTTTAATAAACGAGATCCTGTATAGTAAGTTGATATATAATCAACATTTTTCAAGGCAACTCCGGATTGTTTTACAAGCCAACTATCGGAAAGAAACATTTGATCTGATCTGACGATTTTCAGGATTAGTTTACGCGCAGATCCTGCGACTTCCCACATGCTTTACTTTTTTCATAGCAACGTAAAGTCACAATAGTCAAATTTGTTGAAAGATAAAGGAAAGTCTTAGCATATTTCTGTTGCGACTTTATTTCTTTATATAGATATACGTAAACAAATTTATTATATTGGCATTGATTAACGTTTCCCGTGCATATGTAGACGGTTCTTGCGTTTCAAAGCATCAAAGGGACCTATGGAAATTCGATCGAAAAATATATGCAATTGTTTACAATTCAAAAGGATGTATGGAAATTTGATTAGTTAAGAATTTGACAAAAACTAGAAGTTTTAGAGGTATAAAAATAACTCTTAAGCTTTTTAATTGAATAGCCAATGCCTCCATCTGGCAGCACGGTAACTGCATGATGTTGATTATGAAGCTCATTAATGAAGCCTTTAGCTTGCCATTTTTCTTTTTGAGTGCGATTAATTTTAACGTTCCTCTCCGTCCTCTCCGACAAGGAACTTACGTTTTATTAACAATGAAGGTTTATTAGCCAATGCAGGTTAAATTATGAACTTTTTAATCCGCCTTGGGTGCTATGTTACATTTTAATTGAAGTTTATAACCTTATTTGAGTCCTTTTGCCTCGGTTAAGACAAACTTTCTTAATGCCCTTGCACTATTGACGTCTTACCTAAACTAATGACTCATGCATATTATTCGGAATCCTGATACGGAGTTTGATAGACACACCGTTTCTTTTCTTACATGTTTGTATTAATTGTCCATTGTTTTAAGACTTTTTTACTTGAATTGTAATCAGGTCTAATTTTCAAAATATATAAATTGCGCAAATCAACTGAATCTTCGCTGTAGTTGAATTCTTTATTGATGAAAATTAAATTTACTATAATAAAAATAATTAAATTTCGTTTTATTTTAAACAATCTAATTTATCGCTGTTTTGACAAAAAGCCAGCCACGTAGAAACTTCAAAAATTTGCATTCACGCATTTAACTACTTACACGCGACGCATAACGCACGAAGACTTTTAAAGGCGTGTTTTTCGTAAATCGCTCGAAATGTGGTAAAAAAAATTATGATTACCGAGGGAGAATGTTTTAAATAAACCACTTTTTATCATTTTTCTCGTCGCCTTATGCTACACTTTTCATAAGGATTATTTTGAAACAATTGGCGGCGTCAAGGTTTTAAATTGTCATCCATGGCAGAGAGCGCTCATATAATTCACAATTATCCCTCTTCCTCATATATTTACAATTCTTCCTCTTGCTCATATAAAACACAATTGTGCTATATGGGAGAAGAAAAATGAAAGAAGAGTATTAATAAAGAGTCTGCAGTTCTTCAAAGTTTTCGGTTTCTTTTACAGACTTAAAGATAAAAAGGAGAAAGCCGACTTGGAAAACCAGCACGACTACTGCTTGCGACTATTTGGTTGCGTCTCGGTTTATTTTCGATTTATAAATTCAGAAGCAAATGGTAGTTCAAATATTGCAATCTTAATTTTGGAGCAGATGATTTTTAATGATTTAGTTCTTTTATTTTACAAGTTAGCTTAGAATTAAACCGTCATAATTTTTAAACAACGTCCTCGCTAAATTCCGTGTTGAAAGACAAGGCACAGAGTCGCTTATAATAAATAAATGGTTAAAAGCCCAACTTATCAACTTAAATGTTAACGCCAATCAGCTATGTTAAACGCGCAACTTAACAGACCAGAGGGATTCAATTCTGTAACATAACGGACCAAAAACGCAAAAGCCGTCGGCAAAACACAAATTTTAAAATGAAAAGCCGTCGGCAAATCTTGCTTGCGTTTGTAGCCAATTTCTAGTTCGGAAACTAAGGAATTGATCTTCTTCTGTTTTCGTTGAGAGAGTGATTCCAATAAAGCGCTGCTTACTCGAAAACCGAACTGTCATGTTTCATGTTGATCACCCCATATTAAAATTTCCGCTATTCTTCTTAACGATTCTACCAGCAAACCCTTATTGGAAAATACCCGAACTGAACTTATTTAATTTTACAAGTTAGCCTAAAAGTAGATCGCAATAATTTTTATTATCAAATTAAACAAAGCCCTCGTCGAATTCCCTGTTAAAAGCCAAAGCACAGAGTAGCTTGTAATAAATATAAAAAAAGGCAAAAAATGGCAACTCTGTTAAATGGTTAAATGCCCAACTAACAACTTAAATGGTAACACCACTCAGCTCTGTCAAGTAGCCATTTAACAGACTGAACAAAGGGACACTTCTGCTAAACGCAAAGCCGTCGGCAAAAGAGGACACGTCTGTTAAAATGCAAAGCATGTCTCACGCATACTTCTCGTACAAATTTCAGTAAATGTTCTCATTTCACTTCTTTTACTCTCTCTTACAGTCTTTAATACCGTTTGTTTAAGGCTTCGACTAATACTTAATAATTTTGTTGTGCAAATGTTGCTAGCAAAATATCCTCTCCTCCTTTTATATGTATAATGTTTTCATCATAAGACACTAAATGGCAAAATATTGCAATAATGTTGCAATAATCTTGCTAGCGAAATGTCCTTTCTTATATATTAGTTTGGGGAAAAAGAAATCCATTATTTTTTCGGTAGATGGCTGCACTGGTAGATTTCTCGTAAAGTATCGATCAAACAATTTCAGATTTATGCTCGTTGGAAAGGTGACATTTCGCAGTAAAAAAAATTCTTTTGCTGTTTTTTGTTTGGTGCATTCAGTTGTGAGTTACAGCGTGTTAAAAATGGAAGTGAACAAAGAGAAAATTCGGTACATTTTACAGTTTTTCTTTGACAAAGGCGAAAATGCAAGCCAGGCGGCTAAAACTGTGAATGGTGTTTATGGTTCCGACACTGTAACAGCCAATTATGTGCAATTATGTGCAATGTTAAAGATGCACCTCGCACAGGTAGGCCGGTCGTCGAAAATGTCGATAAAATCGGAGAAATGATCGAAGTTGACCGGCATGTTAGCAGTCGTAACATCGCCCAGGAGCTAAAAATCGACCATAAAACCATTACACAAACCATTTACACAAAGCTGGATTCAAAAAGAAGCTCGATGTTTGGGTGCCACACCAATTAACAGAAAAAAACATGATGGATCGAATTTCCATCTGCGAAGCCTTGGCCAAACGGAATGAGATAGACCCATTTCTTAAACGAATGGTGACTGGAGATGAGAAATGGATCACATACGATAACCCTGTGCGAAAACGATCGTGGTCAAAGAGCGGTGAAGCACCTCAAACGGCCAGGAAGGTTTTGCTATGCATTTGGTGGGACTGGAAGGGGATTATTTATTATGAGTTGCTTCCATATGGCCAAACACTAAATTCTGATCTCTACTGTCAACAACCGGACCGTTTGAAGATAGCGATTGACCAGAAACGGCCAGAACTGGCCAACAGGAGAGGTGTCGTGTTCCACCAGGACAACGCTAGGCCACACACATCTACAGTGACTCGCCAGAAACTTCGGGAGCTTGATTGGGAAGTTTTAATGCATCCGCCATACAGTCCGGACTTGGCACCAAGCGATTATCATCTTTTTCTTGCATTGCAAAATTTCTTTAATGATAAAAAATTGGAATCTAGGGAGGATTGTGAAAATCGACTACTAGAGTTTTTTGCAAATAGAGACCAGGACTTCTATGAGAGAGGCATCTTGAAGTTACCTTTAAAATGGCAACAAATCATACAACAAAACGGTGCATATTTGACCCAAATCGGACAATCCGAAGCATGTTAAATAAAGTCCTGAAGTTCATATAAA
>NW_024003179.1:0-12516 GCF_014805625.2 Glossina fuscipes
TGATCTACATAATAGTGATCACTTTCCAATCATAATCGATCTTAAACTTTCAACGTCCTCTGCTACTCCAGCAAAACAGGCCAAATTCCTCCAAGATAAAGCGGATTGGATCAATTACTCCAAACAAGTGGAGTCATTTTTGAACTCAAAGCCATTTAACGGAAACTGCAACCATGATGCTGCTATTATGTCTAAAGCGATTCGCACGGCTGCTCATCTTTCTATTCCTCAATCCAACACCTCTTTTAAACGAGCTAGGGTTCCTTGGTGGAACAACACGCTTTCGTTTTTGAGGAAAAATAAAATGGATCTATGGCACCGCTTTAAGAGATGTCCTGATCAAAATCACGTGTTATTATACAAAAAGGCCAATGCTCTATTCAGGAAGAAATTACGGAAATCAAAGGCACTTAGTTTCGAACTTTTCTCGAGACGAATTCACAGAAATACATCAATGAAAGTTGTCTGGAACAAAATCAACAGACTTAATGGGACTTCAAACCTGAACGAAATTTCTGCCATCTGCACTCCCAATGGAACTTTAACTGACGCAGATGAGATTTCTAATTACTTTGGAAAAGTGTGGTGCGAATACTCCTCTGACAGCAACTTCTCCAGTGCTTTCATTGAAAATAAAAGGACTCCAGTATCTCTTTCAAATAATATCGATAGATGTGCCATGTTCCTGGAAAATTGCGTATCTACCTCAGAACTTGGAAGTTGTCTCTCCAATTTGAAGGGGAAGACACCTGGTCTAGACCGCATCTCATACCAAGTGATCAGTGCTATGTCCAGTAAAAAGAAATTACTGGACCTATATAATACGGTATTTATGACTGGCCATACACCCTATATGTGGAAACTGGCAACAAATGTTCCAATTCCAAAGTCAAAAAATGTCTCCATCGCATCTGATTATCGCCCAATTTCTCTTTTATCTTGCCTCTCTAAGGTTTCAGAGAAGATTATGGCATCTAGATTATCTTGGTTTCTTGAATCCAAGAACCTGATAACAAAGCAACAAGTTGGTTTCAAGCGGGGTAGAGGATGCATCGACGCTCTGTTACATATTGATTATTTCACAGGCAAAGCAATTTCCGAACGAAATCACGTAACAATTCTCTCAATTGATTTCGAAAAAGCATTTGACAGAGTTGGTCTTCATGTTATTTTAAGACTCTTGAAATCATGGAATGTTGGACCCAAATTCTTCAACTACATCAAATCATTCATGTCGCATCGGCGGTTCAAAGTTAGAATCAACAATCATCTTTCTGATTCCTTTCCGCTAAAGAATGGCATTCCGCAAGGATCTCCTCTCTCTGTCACGCTTTTCCAGATCGCTTTCAACGAAATTAGCGAAATTCTTTGCCGTGTACCAAGAGTGGAACACTGTCTCTACGCGGACGATGTATACATTTTTACAAAAGAAAAAGACAACACGAAAGCAAGCAACATCCTCGAATCTATTGCATGTGAGATCTCCACTTGGGCAAACTCGTCAGGAGCTAAAATTTCTATACAAAAATCAAAAAAAATGCACATTTGTCGAAAACAAATGTGCGATGCAGGAAACCTACTGATGCATATTAACGGCTTACCAGTACTAAATGTGCAGACGCTCCATGTTCTCGGGCTCACGTTTTCAAACAATTATCGTTGGAAAGCACACTGCCTTCGTTTAAAAAACTCTCTTTTAACAAGGGTAAATTTCATACAGTACGTTGCTTGGAGAAGCCATGCGCATATTAACACTATTGCTTATCTCACCAAAATGCTTGTGTTAAGCAAGATTGACTATGCTTTGATAATTTATGGCAATAGCTGCAAATCTAATATCAACATCCTTAAACCGGTCTATCACCAACCCGTTAGAGCAAGTTGTTATGCTTTTCGGACGACGCCCATAAATAATATTATAATTGAAACTGGTCTCCCAACCTTAGAAAATAGACTGTATGAGTTAAAAGCTAAAATAGTCCCTAAGCTTCTTAATTCAAACAAATCCATTCTCGGTGATGACGTAAGAAAGATTATTATTGCGAAGAAAATTCCAAAGTCACCATCTGCAATTGACCATTGTTTGTGCATCGCAAAGGAATTGAGCATTCCCTTAAAAATTTCCCGCTCTTTTGGTATTAAACCTCCCTGGAATTTGAAAACCTGCTCTTTTGACATCTCACTGTCTATGCACAAGAAAGAAGATACTCCAATTTACGTCTTCAGACGGCTCAAAATCTCCTGGTCTGCCTCCTGCTTGTGCGGTGGTAGATGCTACAGGACGGGTTCTTCTCAACCACATATTTCACGAAAGCACTTCAACTTTCATAACCGAAGCCAGAGCTATCCTTCACGCTGCCAACCTTGCCCATAAAAACAAACTCAAAACCGTCATTGTTACTGACAGTTTGTCTGTATTACAAGCTACCCGGAACACTTCGACTTCGAGATGGAGCACCATCAACAAATTAAGGAATATAATTACTACACCCGACGGAAAAATTAAAATGTTATGGGTACCAAGTCACATCGGTTTACTGGGAAATGAGCAGGCTGATCGAGCGGCAAAGTATGCTGCTTCTGCTCCTCTAATTATGGATGATGTCATGGAAAAGTTGGATCTTCAAAGATACATTGGAAGAAAAGTTAAAGAGAAAATTGCAGAAGGAAATTTACAATACCATCATCAACACTACTCTTGCATTAACCCTCAATTAACTCCACCTCTATATCCAACAAATGTTGAGAAAACCAAGATCCAAACATTTTCGAGAATTCGCCTTGGTCATACAATTGCAACTTACCAATGGATCCTGAAGAAGTCTTCTCCCCCAATCTGCTGTTATGGACAAACTCTTACTATAAAGCACATTCTCTGCGACTGCCTCAACTTTTCCTTGGCGAGAAGTATTGCATTTGGAACGATTAACCCTTTGAACATTCTACAATCAAGTTCAGAACAGAATATCAATTCAATATTTTACTTTATTAATACTACTAAGCTTATTATCTAATATCCATTTATTTAAATTAGAGCCGATAGCCTGTGTTGCTAGTGCTCAATGTCTTTTTTTTTTAGTCTAAGAATTCAATTCATTAGTCTAAAATTAAAATAATAATTTTTTTTTATTTCTACTTTCTAAAAACATGTATAAAATTTGAATGACTTGAAAATGAAACTTTAAAGTGATAAGAAAATATTTTATTTAATGGCTTGCGGCTTTAATTGTCTTGAAACATATGTGTATAGAAAAGGAAGGCTCTCGGCTTTACTGCGTAGCTAGGAAAACAATCGCAAAAGTTGTAAAAACAACAACATAGATTGTAAACTTTAAAAAAATATTCGTACACAAATTACTTTTTGTAAATAGATATTTCCAAACATAAATTTTAAATAAAAGAATGTCTCTGTGATGAGAATTTCTTTGTGTAACAAATGATTTAACATAGCACCAAAATTTGCATAATTTTCATCTCAAACATAAATTTCTTAAAAATTTACTTTTATTGTTCTACACACTGAGGATGGTAAATTGAGGTTATCAACTAATGGGTAAAGAAGAGCTAGTCAGTGATTTCGTAAACGGTACATATGTATGACCTTGAATAATGAGCGAAATCGAAGTTGAAAACACAATATCCGAACGGTTGATAAGTTAATAATGCGGCTTCCTTCTAAAAGCTAAATCATAATTACAGATCTTAATTCATAAAAACCTGGCGTCATCTGGAAGCGCAAAAGCGTAACTTTTGTACCAAACTTTAAATTAGCGTTGTTTTTAAGCCAATAACAATGATTGAGAAGAAAATTTAAAACTAACCTTTGCTTGTTAGCAAGTTCAAGCGAACTAAATAGAAGAGGGACCGCCAGAAGAGAAAGTGAAAAAGTTGACTTGCAATCTTAAAGTAATGAGGATTATATGTACCAGGACCATAAGTTTACTAAAAGCTCTTTTGGGGTCTTTGATTTGTAGCGAAAGTTGATACCCTTTTGAACGCTGTTTAAAGGGATAAATTTCTGTCGATATAAAGCATGACAAAAAGATGACTTTCTTGAAAAAAAACGAAAATTAGATATGCTTTCTTACATAGCGTTAAGATAGCCGAATTTGAAGAAGCTAAGAGCGACCTTTTAAGAGAAAAAAGCCTTTTTTGAGGTTAAATCGTACAAGCCTGCTTTGATTTAACGTTTTTTTCTGACATGACTAAATGTACGCATCAGTTGATTGTGTAAATTTTATTTAAAATTGTAAACACCTGTTTCCAGAAAAGGATTTGCAAAGTTTAAAATGACTTTATTTACGGACATAAGGAACTTGTCATTTTACAATACTTCATTTTAGGGAGCTCGCAAACATTTCACTGCCTGTTTTATTCGAATGTTAAGGTTCAACCCTCTTTGTCCTAAACGTATACTCCGCTTATAAGTCTTTTAATATCTAATCACCAATATGTTTTGCCATTTTTGTTAATCTGTTTTCCTGTCAGATTTTTCGAAAGTATTTGCTGTTTTCCATATGGATGGGTAAGATGGCTTGATTTTATGCCAATGGCAGTTAAAACATAGAAAATTTCTATTTAATCTATCTCTGTTATTACTTATCCAACAGTTCAGGGAATTTCGCTTTCTGTGGAATGAGTTACTTTTCCAGCGAACTTATTTTATCAGGTATGACAACAGGATTTTGGCAACAACATATGTATCTTTAAAATTGAAAAAAACCTTGTTCCTTATTCTATATTCCACCTTTTTTGATGAAGGCGATTATTTCAATCTTTGGTCTAGAACCAGGAACGTTATTTAGCTACCTAAATTATTGGCCTCTGAGACGATTGTAACGATAATATATTGGTTATAATAATAATAGGTAGGGGAGACATAAAAATGACCTTCCGAAATAAGGGGATAAAAACTACACGCTGACTATACGGACATCAAGGCACCTAGAGCACCTAGAGATTGCCGACATGGTCCTTAGCTAAATTGATTGCGCTTAGCCGATCTTGTCCGCGGTTTAGTTTTGCTAGATGCCAACTTTGTTCTTACGAACAAGAGTTTGCATTAACTTTTTCTGTCTTATCACTGTAGATTAGAATTGCGTGTTTGTATATCTTTGCAATACTTACTTACAATCATACAAGTTGTTTCCAATTATGCTAAATTGCTACTTTTATAACATTCCCACAACTTATTTTTATATAGGATTGCTGCATATATGTCAATTATATGCAGAGTGCTGGCAATATAGCGGTTTGTTGTTTATTGAATCATAAATATAGTTAAATAGTATAGTGGGCTGAGTTTGTTGTACTTTGTATAAACACACTACACCATGTAAGTTAAGGACCATCCTAACAAAAACCGTTAACACAAGAACCACCCTTATAAATAAAAAAAACAAACAGAGGTTCATAAACAACTAGTGTCATTCGAACTCGTTGTAAATACTTCTCGCCAATTTCACATTGCCCCCTACTGCAAACATTTCTCACCGGTCTCGCATTGTACTCTACTGTAAACATTCTTCCGGTGTAGCTAAAGGGCTGACTGTAAATTAGTGGATAACCCAAAGGCTTCCTATAAGTTAAGTTGTACAATTTCAGTCAGTTCATTTTTAGACATCATTAACAACATCGTCTTAAAGTTCGTCAAATAAAATAAAATTTGTGAAATAAAATAAAAATTAAAAATTGTTTTTTAATTAAAATAAATAAACCCAATGTTTAACTTAGACAACTAACACTACTCAATAACAAGACAATAGAAGACTTATAAGTATCTAGTGTGCTAGTTCTACTAGTTAATATTATTTGATATTTCTGAGAGAAAAGCCGAAGTGAAGCTTAAAGTTTTATACGAAAAGATTCTCCTATTTTCTTAAAGGAAGAGATAAGTGCCACAATATTCGGCATAAAACGAGTTTTAGAATTTATTCTTGCATTCTGCTTGTGTTAGGTAAATATAAACTTAAGACTGCTTGCAACGGTTCTAGCTCTGCAGTCCGGTAGAGCAAAATTCATTGAAGTGCTTAACTTTCTGAGCCGCATTACAAAGAAAGAAAGAAACAAACAAAAAGGGAAAATATTTTATGCCGGTAGCCAGTCGTTCGTCCGTCTAGAGTGAGTCCGTCTGTATCTGTCCTATGTCGCCCTACGGATCCCCCACGCGTGCATCCCCCCTACGTCGTACTCGCGCTACCGCAGTGGAATGTTCGGCCTTACACGCTCATTGTGGCTCACTGGGAAGTCGGGACACAGAAAAAGGGAAAGGTAAATACCTGACTATAATTGTTGCTGCTGTTGCTCCCCAAATGACGTCGTGGTCCTGTCTGTGTTGGTTGTTGTGGGCCTCTGGAGTCCGCTGATGATGAGATGTAGCGTATACAAATTTTCAAACAGCCTCAATGGTGAGCCACATGTAGCCAATTTTTATCTTGAGGCTCTGCGTACAAAAATCCCCACTTCCATCAATCAAGTGAGTCCAACAGGGTTCTTTTCCACCTTTACTCTGAGCGAAAGTTTACCATTTTCTAAATGAAGTCATCTGATGTCACCAAAAAAACACACTTCCCAGCCTTCAAATGTTCTTTACCGTTTTTATTTCCCTCGTATGCATGTAAAAAAAAATTTTAAGTCTAGAGTTTGACTTTTGCTAGTAAAGTTCTTTTCTTGAATCAATCTTCATATGTACGCATGTGTAATTGCCGACCATGAAAAGATTCCTTTGCTTTACATTGAAATCGAGTCTCGACTAGCAACTCAATAGTCGTGGGTTCAAACCTCAAGTGCGGTAGAGTTTTTTAATAAAAGCCGATAGCCCTAGATGCTAGTGCTTTAAGACTTTAGTCTTAGAATTTATTCTCTGGCTAAATTTATAATAATAATAATAATAATAATAATAATAATACATTGAAATCGAGAAAAACAAGGCGAGCCTCCGTCATATTAAATTGTAGTTCTCCAACGTTTTTTTGCTTCTCTTTCATTATAATTGCATTGTTTGCTCAATGAAGGCAAAGTAAAGAAAATACACACCACATACTCTTTAATATCACCTTTTTTTTTTATTTCAGAGAAAAAGACAAAGCAAAATAATCCAAAAAAAACTTCTTGTCTCATGTTTAAATTTCTCTAACTTAACGGATGCAGGCAGGTTGGCTGCCAATTTTGACTCAAATATTAATGTTAACATCTCTTTATACTAATTCTCTTTCTTTTTAAATATTTTAATATTAACAATTTTCTTCTTAATGTATATTATTTCGCAAAAGCTATCGTAATAAGAAGTTCATGTATTCTTTAGAGAAAATTTCCATAATTTTATGTTATTTACTTAGATATATTTTTGTTTCATTTATTTTTACTTTTTTTTTTTCGTTTTCGTACGCTTACCGTCAATGATACTTAAAAATAATATATTCATACACGAATGCGATGCGCTTTGCTTGGTACATTCAACCGGCACACTCAACTCTTCACCTCGTTTTCCTTGCACAATTGTTCCTGCTTCTCTTGTTTTTCACTCTATTGATTGACTTTATAGGGATTTCAATAATTTGATGGAGAAAAATAGAAACGCAGTTTCACTAATATACAGGTTGAGAAATAATTTGTTCGGTCCAATGTTACTCAAAGTTTTTCTTCACATAGGAAAAAAATTAATTTTTGTACAAAAATCATATGTGTTCCAAACCAAAATTTTGTAGAAAGTTACTTTGAGAATATACAATATTTTCGTACTTCGTTTTCGTTTTGTGACTCTTTGTACTAAAGCCCTGATATTTTATAATCGTTTTTTTTTTTATTTAGCACGAACTCTATATACACGACGTTTTAATGTAAGTTAGCTCGTTTAAGCTACTTTTGCATATTCAGTTCTTCACAAACTAAAAAGCTTCGAAATTAAAATGGATTAAACATTAAAACATTAAGAGATTATTTTGCTTTTGTAGCGTTGTTTGTAGCAACATTTTTATTAATTCGATTATTGATTCTTCTTTTTTGTT
Organism: Glossina fuscipes; assembly: GCF_014805625.2. Lineage (NCBI taxonomy): Eukaryota > Metazoa > Arthropoda > Insecta > Diptera > Glossinidae > Glossina > Glossina fuscipes. The sequence goes on from NW_024003179.1 coordinate 8,007, forward strand.
GGTTTTCCATTGGGAGGTCTTTCTTCCGTTTTTTTTTGTTTTAATAATTCGTAAGCTTACTATTGGTAGCGTTTAGTTTAGAAAAAATGGATTTCGGTAAATTTATCGTTTAAATTTTAATTAAATCGTTTAAATTTTATATTCGATATATTTAACCCATCACAATTTTGCTAATTTTATAAATGTATCGTTTCCGCGCGTTAAGAATTTCTTTTCTATGATATTTTTTTTAATGGTCATCTTTGAGTTCATATTTAACAAAAGCACAGAACCGCCAGAGCTCAGCCACACAATCAAAGGACAATCGAAAAGCAAGCGCACTCGTTGACGTTTTCACTTCGACTCCCAGAACCAAACTCAACTTAAAAACTATCCCCTCGCATGATTTTTTCCTTTTTTCTTTTCTTTCCCCTTTTTTTTTTTGCATTGCTACAAAGCGGCTAGCCGCTACTCTTGCAAAAAAGGAAAGAACTGTAAAATCACGCGATTTTGCATAACGGGATGCCGTTACTGCAATGTCTTCGGCTGACACGAACCGACCGACACCCTACCTTGAGTTTACTCGTGGACGTTACATGCTTTACCATGTAAACCATATACCATATATATATATAAATTTCAAGCCTACAAACTTCCTTTCAATTTTCATATTTTTCATTTCGTTTCTGGTTATTTGACATTTTAGACGCCTGTTCGCTTAAACTGCATATTTGGCTTCGTGGTAGGCCTTGTCAGATTTCTTATGCTACCCATACATACATACAATTGCAAACATCCGTATAATCTGAAATCCGAAAATACAAACGTTTGTGTTCACCCAACCCGGAAAGAATTGATTTAATGCTATAGTACATATAAATGCACATATTTTGTGACCTCATGCGTAGTTATAAAATGCCATTGCACACTGTCCGTTTGTTTCTAACAATAGACTTGTATTGGGGTGTAGTTATACTTTAGGCATATCTGATAAATTTTTGAAATTTCTAAGCGGTATTTTTTTAATTGAATAAAGAAATGCCTTTTAAATTATTCATTTATGTGCCATCAATTATTTTGTAATATTTAACGACATTTTGTTCTGCACAAAATGGAAATTTTACTTGAATACAAGTTATCATTTTTCAACTTGACAAGAGTGAAGCTGTCGGGGAGAACTTCATGACTAAAGTAAAGGCAATACAATCATTATAGTGTAGTGAAAAAAATTGAAAATTCCACTCTCTCTTATCTGTCTACGCGAATATCCAGGCGAACTCTTGGGTTAACGTTCACGATTTTTAAACATAACGAGCTGTCGAATATTAAAGATCCGCCGAAGTTAGCACACATGTGTTTGTCGCAAATTTCACTTTAATATCACGAAAAAAGTATTCTACCTTTGCCAATTTAAGGTCGATAACATGAATATGAACATCTGTACATTAGCAATATGTATACTATTCTGCCGTAAATTGCGATTTCCTATTAATTTGTCCACCTTGCCTTGTAAATTATTTAAGAGGATAGAGGCAACTGGGGGCATGATAACTTTTTTTCAATATTGTTCGTAACGAACAACCACACAAAAGTATCTAATTTACACACATTTTTGTCCCAATCCACAACTCAGTCTGGATTGTTTTTCTATAAAGTTAGAGTTGAAAACTCGACACGATAGAATAATTGCGAATTACTTTTTCGTGTAATGCATAAGCATATTTGCATAAGAAAGTGAAATAAACGAATATTAAACCACACGCATTTTTCTTTAAAAAAAGAATAGCTAAAAATCGAATTTATTTTTGAGCACATTTGTCAGCGTTGTTGTTGGTAATATATGTATCATCATCAAATAAAGATTCATGCATTCATTCAACTATTATATATATTTGAACAGTGCACTCCTTCTTCTTCCTTTTTATTCTGCTGGGATATTTGCAATTAACGTTCTCTAGCCAATGCCTTTGACGAGGCAGGCATTATTTATTTGTTTATTTATTTACACATGAAACTCAGTTAAAATAAATTAACAGGCGAATTCAATTGACTCCTAAAAGTAAATCTTATACTAATTAATACAAAAAAATAGTATAAACCATATAAGAAAAAGTAAAGGAAAAAAAAATAAGATAAAAAATAATTCAAAAAAAATTAAAAAAGAAAAAAATAAAGAAAGCGTGTACCCAACTACCACAGATGCACACCCGCAACGGGTACAGATCCGAGTGGCAAGTGAACACTTAAGTCATTGTAAACATGCAAAAGATTGGCAACCGTTACAGTAAACAGCACCAGATAATTTCCGATTGATAATGAAAAGTTAAGGCTAAAAGTTAGTTTAACTACGCCATAGGCAAATCGCGCATATTGAGCATAGTTGTTTTGATAGACTTTAAAGAATCCGATATTGAGATCAAATTCCTAAGTGTCACAACGAGAATTGCTTTTGAATTCACTCAATTGAATGTACATAACACCTACGGGAAGAACTAACTAAGCACGTGTATAGCCCCTTATTATGTAAGAATCCTTCGGCTTTTTGAATCACCTCTTAATGAAACCTAGCAGGGCCCTAGCTATACTTAGAGAGGACTCAACTTGCAAACTGAAACATAATGTTCGGTCCAACAGAACCTCTAAATCGATGAACGAATCAATGTTTTCCAGCTTGTGTCAGTCAATGAAATACTCAGTACTGAATGACTTCCTTCCTAAGAAAGAAAGCTTCCTTTTTTTTTAAGATTTAATTTTATAAAATTTAACCTGCGCCATGTAACCAAATTATTTAAGTCAGTTTGTAGTGGATTGCGAAAGGGAAGCCAGAGGCATAGAGTTTGAAGATTAATAAGTTAAGGTTAACTAAGTCAAACACTTTGTTAAAATCAATACATACGACATCCATGCAAGAGCTGCTAGAAAAGGCTTTGAAAACATGGCAAATAAGAGATTCTTGACAGTAGATCTTCCTTTCCGAAAGTCATGCTGGAATGGATATATATATATAAGATTTAATACCAAAAGCTAGATAGTGAGTAACAATTCTTTCAAGCTATTTGGATGAGACATTCAACTTGACGCTGCCTCTATAAATGTCAACGTGATATTTAGTTCCACATTTCTGATTTTGAATAAGTAAACTACTCTTCAAACACAAGGTGAAAACATCTGATTCCAAGGACTCATTAAAAATCATTGAAATAGCACCGCTTGGCACAACAGAGCATGTTTTATGTATACATGATGGAATCCCATCAGGTCCAGACGCAGAACTGTATTTTAGAGACCTTGAACCATTACAGACCTTAAAACAGTGGGAATCGAAACCGAGTTAGATAGATATCAGATACGGACAGTTGACAGTTGAATTGGAATTTGCAGTTGAAAAATTTCATCGGAAGTATTAAAGAAAGAGATTCGAGATTTCAATATCATAAACTGAAGGTATCCGCAATAATATCGGTTGTTGAGGTAATTAAATCTATGGCCTAATACGAAATAGGCAAAATAGTCTTAAGCAGAACCACTTTTAATAAATTTCCTGAAAAACTTTCGTTTGCTACTTTTGTAATATTTAATTGTCTTGTTAAGCCTTGGCGAGCAGGTGCTTCGAGGGTGAAGACGGATGCAGAAATAGTTAAATTCAATTCGTTATAGAATGAAGACAGAAAGGTTTCAATATTTTGAGCAGAGAAATCGAGCGTAATGTGCGAAAGATGAGATTTAAGCAGTAATATATTAGTTTTATTAAAATCATAGTTGGAATAGTTCAACGGGCCACTATGCCTGTAATAAAAGGAAATACAAATTGCTGGATGACGCGGATCCTAATAATAGGTGGAAATTGGCAAAGCAAAGGTCTATCAGTCTGCCGTTACAATTAGGAGTACGGTTGATTTGAAGTAAATTACAATCAAATAATTCATTGAAAATCACAATAGCTCTATCAAATATTGAAGTGGCAGCCAGAGTTATTCCATTACATCAAATGACTTGTGGCAATTTGAAGTCTCGCAACACTATGATTATAATGGTACTAGTGAGTTAAGAGTTTTCGGCCGCATCACAAATGAGGGCAGCAAGTTTCTTATAAATAGTGATATTTGCCTTTGGGGAGATGTAGGAGGAAATTATGTGTAATAGTCTATAGGCAATTTTCAACCGAATGACAATTAATTCAACGTCGGGAGGGGTGGGAAATTTAATTGAATAGGACGAGACAGCAGCGGATATGGCAATTAAAACACCGGCACCAATGGATCCAATTGATCCTTTCTGAAACCCTGAAAAGAATTTTGTTGCGGGCAAACTGAGTTCTTCACGAATTTACGAAATAGATTTAATTTTTGTAGGCCCTTAACATTTCGTAAATGAAAGTTACTGTGTCTGACGAAATATTTAGTTTTTTGAGGGTGGAGCAGCTGCCAAATTAGTATTAAAGGATCGATCACGAGGAATGGATTCCTTAGTTAAGGATCCAACTGGCCACAATCAATGGTTGAACAAAATCTCTTTGTCCTCAGTCGGAAAT
>NW_024003180.1:0-2456 GCF_014805625.2 Glossina fuscipes
CCCCATCTATATTTTCCCCAACTCGAAACTCTCCTACTGTGAACCCCCCTCCTGTTCCAAATAATGACATTTGCTTGACGGCAGTTCCTACCAGAAAAGCAATATTTATGTCAAGACTGGCACCTGAAACATCGGTGGATAACATAAAAGGTTATCTGGCAACTTAAATCGTGTTAGCATCTTCAAAATGGCTCCTTCTCAAGCTAGGGCAATCTCCTCTTTTAAAATATTAGTTCCGACTGAAAACAGTGATATGTTGTTAAACAAATCTCTGTGGCCAGTAGGATCCTTAATTAAGGAATTTATCCATCGCGATCGTCCCCGTAAAACCAAGGCAATAGTCTTGTCGCCTTCAAAAAACTAATTGTTTCTTCAGGCCCACTATCTCTCATTTATCAAAATGTTAGGGGCCTAAATTCGAAAATTCGTTCCACTTTTCTAAATTCAGTGAGCACGGAATTTTTCTGTCTGGCCTTTACTGAAACTTGGCTAAAACCCGATCTACATTCGTCGAAACTTTTTCATAATTCTTTCCAAGTGTTTAGAAATGATCGAGTAAATCGCATTGGTGGTGGTGTATTAATTGCCATATCTGCGTCAGTCCCGTCCAATTTAATTGAACTTCCCACTTCTCCTGACGTTGAATTTATCGCTATTCGTGCGAATATGCCTGATAAACATCTATTTATAACCTGCTCCTATATTCCTCCAAATTCTGATATCTCCATTTACAGAAAACACGCTGCCCTCATTTGTGAAGTGGCCAAGCGGTCTAGACCCACCGATATGGTCGTTGCATTGGGTGACTTCAATTTGCCTCAAGTCACTTGGTGTAACACTGATAATTCTGGCTGTTTGGTTCCTACTTCAACGTCTGATAGGGCTGTTGTGTTCTTTAGTGAATTGTTTGATCATAATTTGGGTCAATATAATCGTACACCTAATTGTAATGGTAGATTGCTTGATCTCTGCTTTGCCAATTTTCCCGAGATTTACGAAAATCGTTGTTCACCTTTTAGTTTACCTGAGGATCCTTATCATCCATCAATATGCATTTCCTTTCATCATATTAATGATGGTTTGTTGAAATGCCTTAATGTGCCAACTCAAACTTTTTTAAATAATTATTATGATTTTCATAAAATCAATATTGTATTACTAAAACATCGTCTTTCACATCTGACGCTTGATTTCTCAACCGGTAGTATTGAAAGCTTATTGCCATCGTTCTACAATACATTAAATCTAGCTATTGCTGCATCTGTTCCGATCAAGCATTGTCGACCTCGAAGCAGATGTCCCCCGTGGTTTAATAAGACAATTAAATATCACAAGAATAGAAAAAATTCGCTATTCAAAAAATATTCGAAAAGTGGCTCTGCGCTCGACTATGTCGCTTACTCGGTGGCGAGGCGTAGATTTAACTCCCTCAACCATCATTATTACTGCAGATACCTTCAGTTCATTAAATCCTCTCTGTTTGCTAATCCTAAATTCTTCTTTAAATTAACTCTAAAAGAAAAATTTCCACATATCCCTCTCATGTTTCTTTTAATGGCTCTGATTCCTCGGATGATTTTGAAATCTCAAATCTATTTGCTGAGTATTTCCGACGAAACTTTTCGATTGCTAATTTCGATTTATCAGCAAACTACCCATATCCTATAACTAACTCGGTTTCAATACCTAACTTGGTTATTTCAGAAGATGACGTTTTTAAAGGGTTGTGTTCTCTAAAATACAGTTGTTCGCCTGGACCTGATGGAATTCCATCATGTGTACTTAAATCTTGCGCTGTCGAGTTATGTGGTGTGATCTCAAAGATTTTTAACATGTCCTTGTATTTAGGTGTTTTCCCTTCATGTTGGAAGAGTAGTTTCCTTATTCCTATCCACAAGAGTGGAAGTAGACAATTTGTTGAGAACTACAGAGGCATAGCCAAGTTGAGTGTCTTGACCAAGTTGTTCGAGCTTATTGTGACTCAGCATTTGGCCTTTGCCATTAATTTGTATATTTCTCCGCACCAGCACGGCTTTCGGAAAGGGCGATCTACAGTCACCAACTTGTTAGAGTTTACCTGTCATGTTTTCAAGGTTTTTTCTAGCGGCTCTCGCACAAATGTTATTTACACTGATTTAAGCAAAGCATTTGATATGGTTAAACATAGACTACTTATCTTTAAACTCCAAGCCTCTGGTTTCCCACCCTACTTAGTGAAATGGATAAGCTCTTATCTGCACAATAGATCCTTCAGGGTTTTGTTTAACTCCATCACCTCGGATGAATTTCCCGTTACGTCTGGCGTACATCAAGGAAGTCACTTAGGTCCTATTTTATTTAGTTTATACATTAATGATCTCCTATCGGTGGTTAATTCCAGTCAGATCTTAATGTATGCTGATGATGTGAAACTGTTTTCTTCCTTCTCTGTTGAATCGCAATCACATCAGCTTCAA
>NW_024003181.1:0-1152 GCF_014805625.2 Glossina fuscipes
ATCGTTCAATGATATGAATTTCACTGAAATTTATGCACAAAAATTTGGCGCCGAATTCAAAACAGAAATCGAATTCTCGTATACAGCAGTTACAACTGCGTTTTGCACAAAATTGCACTCTCTGTTTTGCACAACATTTGCGTGTCTGCGTTATACAAATTTTAATGACATGCTCATTCTGTTCTAAATTGTTTTTATTCCTCCTTTGAAATGTAACACGTTCGCAGACAGCAAAGTCCAAAATCTGCAATCAATATAAATCCAGTTGTGACATTCAAAATCTGACTAAAAATATTTTGTACAATTATATAATTTTATACTGCGGCTACCACACCATTCACGATGATACATATCTAATTTTTGAGTTGATGTTTGTTAATATATTAAAGTCATAAAAGAGGAAATGAAAATGATTGACTTCAAAATTGAAACCCTACAGCAATTATGTGCGTGTTGACAAACGGGCAACAATACAAAGCTATGCCAGTGAGTCAACCGGTGATGTAATTGCCACCATCGTCGTAATAAAGGTAATAAAGGTTATCAGCACATTCATCTCGACGTACGTTTATAGGTTTAACCGAATAACAATAGGACAAGCAATGAAAACCATCTTCCATGATATAATTAGCTATACGTTTTATTTAAAAATTATGTTTGCTTTCAACGCTTTCAAGTATTCTGTACATCCATCACACGTTGAATCAGTGAAATGAGTTGAAGTTATGCCGATAAAGTAATTGCCTCAGAAGAAATATTCGCTTTTATCACTGGATCATGAATATTCTTTTTAAGGGAAAAGGACTTGCCCCTTTCCTCTGCAAGACTCTTTTATTTGCAATCAATTTGTATAAGGGTAGAATTATTATATACATTTTTACAAACATATTACTTTTACCTAAGCGCATAGCTTCATTTTTAATCCGTTAACCTGTTTTTCCACTAATCGTTTTCGTCGGCGGGCATCTGCATGACGCGCCGCGAATGTGCGTTTGGCTTTTCCCTGTCTAGGAAATTTGTTTGGGAAAATGAATTAGCTGGAATGAACTGGATTTGGGATTTCCGTAATAATATATATTTAAATATCGCTCAATAAGTGCTTGCATATATAATGCATGCGCCTATGGATTTATTGTCAAATTCATTTTTCAT
>NW_024003182.1:0-1024 GCF_014805625.2 Glossina fuscipes
TGGGGAGAGTAGAGAAAAGTTAGTTATGCCTTCAAAAAGCAGTCCACTTTGCAGATATAACAAACAACAAACAAAATTGTTCGTTAAAAGAAATGTTGTTTAAAATAAAGAAAAACTTCGCATTTAAATAAGAACAGATTGTTAGAAACATATTTGTTAAAACTTTTACCTAAATGGAAACAAATTATAAAAAAATAAAATATTAAACTATAAAAAGAAAGAAAATCAAGACAGCATTAAAAGTGGTGTTTAATCAATTTGTGTAAAACGGGATAATGTGAGAGGGGTACATTAAGGTTCACATTGCTGAAAACTGTACTGTAGTTGAAACTTAAAACCTGGTAAAGAAATAAAGACAAAAACTAACAACGAAAGCAAAATTCATTTTGACCAGAGTAGTGCCAAGAACGAAGCCAGAAGAGGGGATATCTAGAAATTGTCGCTAACTGTGGAATGCAAATATTGTGGGAGCAAAAAGTAGTATGCATGCCAAGTAGAATGCGACGACCAGGTACCCCCAAACTTTATATACGACCTTATCGGCAAAAGTCCTTTTTCATGGTGACCTCTCGAGATAAGTAGTTTTTTATGCGATTTTTTTTTTGTTTGTATACATAGTAACGTTCGCGTATAAGGGTGACCGCGTATTCCTGCCGGTCTGCTTTTGTCATTGCTCTTCGCAAAAGAGAAATAGATCATCAAGAAAACGGAATTCCTTAGTGTAATTATTGCAATAAAAAAGAGGAAAAGTCCGAAGTCAATCTGTCCCTAAAGCTAAAAATGATGACAGCGATAAATATCTTCGCGTAGAACTGTACATAAATTTTTATGTTGCGAAAGTCGATGTGAAATAATATGTGTGAATACATTTAGCACACGTAAAAACTTCTTACAATTGGCTGACTTATGAAAATATTATTTAATATTATGAATTAAAAAAAACAAAAAAAAACAGAACTGGTAGTGTTTTAAGCCCAACTTTTATTGAAACTTATATGTATTCAATTTAAACAAACAAACAAGT
>NW_024003183.1:0-1514 GCF_014805625.2 Glossina fuscipes
AAAATTTTTCCTTTTCTCACCCATCTTCTTATTCGTATTCTCTGTTATTTTTTCTTTTTCGCAAAACGAAACCGCTTTGTCAATAAGATTACCTACTCCACACACAAGCCAAGTATTAACAGAATATAAAAATGAATAAAAATTAAAACTTTTTAAATAAAAGATATTATTGTTATAAGAAAAAAAAAAAAATACGACACATCGCCAATCTGTGCATCATATTAACGATATATGTAAACAACATCTTAAGCTTATTGGTGAAACATATTACTAATTGTTACTCCCTTTAATGTTGAATTCTGGAAGCATGAAATTTACTTTCGCTCGTACGATATGCTTCATAAATTTTTGTTATCGTACATTACAAGATAAACAAAGATGGCAAATTTGCACAACAGAAAGAAAAGATAAGGCAGACGGAAAACGCAAAAATGAATGTAGAATAAATCAATTTTTTTCAAAAGTATGCGAATATTGCATACAAGGGATATGGCCTTCCCATTGCACACAGAGAAAAATGTAAAATAAAACAACAACAACAAAAATATCGAAGTAAAAAGCCTGATACGATAAGATACATCTTCGCCGTGTTCTGTTTATGTCCATTCCCTTAAAATCATTGAAGCTGCGCACGGATTGCTTTAAAGTTAATTGTTTTAGTATTACTTTAATTTCTCGCTGTTTCATTCCTGATAGGAGCACATAACAACTGTGTAACATTACTAAAAAGAATGTTTTCTTCATTTTTGCTACTTTTATACTAAGTAAGTGTTAAGTACGTCGAATGCTAGTAAAGTGATAAAGTGAGATACCTCTCTGCGACATTATACATAGCGAAAAAAGCGAAAATGATTTAAACATGTTTCTCTATGCAATGCCAAAACTTTGAATGATCAAAGCCCGTAATTGTGTAAATCGTGGAAGGACCATAAACGTATCGAAATGCTTGTCTTTTCTTGATGCTTCCTACCACCACAACTTTTTTTAAGGACGGTTCCATCATCGGCCAAGAAGCGTTTAAGATTCAATATATAAAATCTAGCAACCGGGTTTTCTCCTTGAAGCCTAAGAGCAACGTTGCTTTTATAAAAAGAGGGCGTACTGCTGTCCCCATCCAGTTAGTTCTGAAAATTAAAAAGTAAGAAAAGACAGCGGCACAGCGGGAACTGGTTTGTTCTGATCTTTTCTTCTAAAGGGTATTTTTTTGAAGAAGGGTAGTGTCCTGGATGGTCCTTCGAACCGTATGGAAGCTTCAAAGGCAAGGATGGCTTCGGCTTCGGTGAGTACTATAGATGACAAGTAGAAATTTGTGGGTGCCACAGGTTGCCTACGAAATCCCTATTGAAATAGCGATGAATTTACTTATAAAATTATAAGAGTAAGTCAGTTAATTGTCAGATTATCAGTGTGTTTAAAGCTCCTACACGAAGCGCTCTGATTAATTGCCAGCACTATAAAAGACAAAAATAATTAAATAAATTGGTTTGCATTAGAAACTATATAGAAATAAAAAT
>NW_024003184.1:0-323 GCF_014805625.2 Glossina fuscipes
TCTCCAAGCCACGGGATGCTCCGTTTCTGCTTTAGAGTAATCCGTTGGTTACTGTTGCGACGTCGTGGTGTTAGTTGCAGTTTCCGAAACCCCCTTCTCCTTCAATCTTCCTTTTTTTCTTCTTGGTTTTTTCTTTTACTTGTTTGTTTTAAAATGGAAAGGCCCTTTTTTTTTTTGTTTGTTTTTTTTTTTTTTTATATTCTGTTCTTTATTATATTACACGATTTTCACGACATTTGTAATTAGCCTATTTCTTACATAATTGCTTTTAGTGCTTTAAATTTAGGAATGTTTAAATACAGGCACGCAAACCGATTGACATT
>NW_024003184.1:423-2012 GCF_014805625.2 Glossina fuscipes
CTTTTAGTGCTTTAAATTTAGGAATGTTTAAATACAGGCACGCAGACCGATTGACATTTCATATTAATTTTCCCATCTCTTTTACAATAGATTAAATCAAAGTTTATTTCAATCTTCTTGTTAATTTTTAATACTCATATTAATTTTCACATCTCTTTTATAATAAATTAAATCAAAGTTTACTTCGATCTTCTTTTTAATTTTTAATAGTTAAATTAGATAAACTATTCCGATATGCAAGACACAATCTTGCGACATCTCTTTTATAATAAATTAAATCAAAGTTTACTTCGATCTTCTTTTTAATTTTTAATAGTTAAATTAGATAAACTATTCCGATATGCAAGACACAATCTTGCGACATCTCTTTTATATTCCTCCTTTTTTTTTTAAGTTATTAAAAGCATATTTCTTTCCATATCATTTTGTTGTTACCACTTAAACACACAACAATAAAAGGTAAGCACCATGTGATATGTTAACAAAACTGTCCTCTTGATTATTCTTCTTCCTCGTTTTAGGAACAAAAGGCTGTTATAGAATTTTCCTTTATATTCCTCCTTTTTCTTTTTTTTTTTAAATTATCAAAAGCATATTTCTTTCTATACCATTTTGTTGTTACCACTTAAACACACAACAATAAAAGGTAAGCACCATGTGAAATGTTAACAGAACTGCTGTAAATAACAAGAACCGCACTCAGTGAGAGCCTGCCTCAGACTGACCTCAACTTAGAACTATCCCCTCTGACTTCAATTTTTGAAACGCAGACAGACGTCTCCTTTTTACTCCATTTCCCTCTTCTTCTTCCTGTTGCTCTCTCTATAACGGCTTGCCGCTACTCTCACAAGAGCAAGCATAGATCCCGCAAAATCATACGATTTTGCCTATGCTTGCAAGAGCAAAAGGAAAAAAAAGGAGTACCGCAAAATCATACGATTCTGCCTGTACTTGCAAAAGCAAGCAAAGGTACCGCAAAATCATACGATTCTGGCTGTACTTGCAAAAGCAAGCAAAGGTACCGCAAAATCATACGATTTTTGCCTGTACTTGTAAGTAAGGAGATCAGAAAAGAACAAAATAAACACATATACCGCAAGATCATGCGATTTATTAGCGGTACCACAAAATCGCATGATTTTGTCTAACGGCATGCCGTTATTCCGCCGCTTGCGGTTGATACAGACCGACAGACACTCTACCCGAGGTTTGTTCGCGGCCGTTACAAATTTGGTATAGTGCTCGTTTGGCCCAAGGGCGAGCGCTATTGAAAATGATTCGGATCGGGCCACTTGTTCGACCGCATATAACGGTTTATTTTGGCAAGCCGTTATAAGAAAAAATAGTGTAACATTCAGAATTTAGCGACAAAAATGGCTTATCAATAGTATTTCGTCATTTTGAATTGGTGTGACAACTTCAGATCGGATGGTCCAATTTTTGAATCACTTGTCATATAACCGTTGCTACAGAAACTGAACTGGTAAAAACGACTAATTTTGAATACTTCTTGATGAAAATTCGTTCATAGCAATAATTTGACTTCAAAATGAACCTTACCGAATTTGGGCAATGTACGTCTATATTTG
>NW_024003184.1:2112-7823 GCF_014805625.2 Glossina fuscipes
AGATGAGAATTTGTCCTTAGTAAATCAACTGCGGAGCATTTGAATCACACCATATATAAGGGATCTCATTAAAGCAAACTCTTCTATGACGACAAAATTTTATATACGGTTTGTTATGACGGGAGGAACTGGAAAATGAAAAAATCTCTCTAATTAACCAAGTTTGCCAAATTTGAAATACGTTACTTGACTTCCAGAGGATACCTCCATAATAGAGTTTTCATGAAAATAATGCAGTAACATAAGAATATAAATATATATTAGTAAATTGATAATTAAGTGAAGTGGTGTAGGGTATAAACTGGTCGTGTTTGACCGACTATAACGTTCTTCATAATTATATTTCACCCCTTTTATTTATTACACTCTACATAACATGTTGTAGATCCCTTTTATTATATTCAGATCCACTTTCCGAATTGATCCAATGTTTGTCTATTCGGTCATTTTTTTGCTGAGCCTACAGGCCCCAATTTTTGAAGATATTTTAATGAAATTAGTTACAACACTTCGAGCTACTTTTTCGACCATTTCCCATATAACGCCGTATTTCACTTCCGAAGACGTTAGGTACACATAATACACTATATATGCCGCATATATAGTGAATTTCGCAAAACCGTTTTTGTTATTTTAACAGTAATTATAACCACAATTTTAATAAAATATCATATAATAAAATTTTACATTTGTGACGCAGCTATAGTTATATCCGTCTGATCATTTTGACTGCAACATCACGAAGTGCTTAAGAAGAAAACTTATTATTTTACATTTTAAAATTATAGGTGGTCTTATCAATACGCGACCGCCCCTGGCGCCACCCAGCTGTCTATCTCTTTCACTTTTCTTCTATCCATTCAACTCTCTCTAGCTCTTAAGGCCTTTTGCTCGCCGAGTCGACTGTCATCAACGCCCGCTTAATGAGTTGCCCGCTGGATTATCAGTCCTCCTATCCGTACGTCTTACCATTTGCACAGCTCCTCTACTGCTATTATTAATACAGTTTTCATGAGATTTCATTTTTCATTGGGCTTACTAGCCGTTTACCGTTCTATCTTTTCATCAACCGTTCGATGGGCACGACCTCATTAGTTTGCCATTTGCATTTGGATTTGGATTATTCGTCCTGTAGGCTATATGCCTGTTTAATCTACTTTTAAGTTTTCTGTAAATACCGTAAATCCGTTTATATCTGCATATACTCAACCGCACAGCAAACAATTTCATTCTCCGCTTATGGATTAATTCGTTCATGTCGCAATTTGTTAGTTTGTCCATTCGTTCACACACTTTACGCTATTTTATAATTTTCGCTTATTCAGCTTTCCGTCCACTTGACTGTCAACTTGATTTTTGGTTCGATTTATTCATCAGAATACACTTTTGACACAGATTCGTTTTCCTGTTTTCTCCAACCCTCTCCAAAAATTAAGTATGAAAATTAGCTAAACGTGCCCATTTAATAGTTCACTTATAAAAATTTTCAATCATTCTTTCAAGTAGTGAGAAATGGAAAGCGTCTCAAAAATGCTGTACACTTTTAGTTAGACAGAAGAGTAAAAGCAACAGAACATAGTTATTGTCTATTAAAGCGTAGCCTCAATGTGTCATGGCGGGTGTCTTTTCGCCATTGTTTATCGTTTTCTATCTTTTTTTGTCGTTTGTACAATTGCTGTGACAACTCTATGTCATTATAATGTTTTCTTTAGCTCGCTTCAATTAAAATTCTACAGACTGCCAATTTTTTTATTAAATTCTTTTCATTTATTCTTCTTTTAGGAAAAGGAGTAATTAACACCATGACGTAATATAATCAAATTTTTTAATTTATTTCTGCATGTAAGTGGCGCCTCTGTTAGTAATGTTTTCTAATCTCAAGTTTTTCTGTATTTTATACCCTACACCGCTTGCGACACAGAGTATATTAATTTTGTGCGGACGTATGTGACATCCAGACGGGCTTAAGCTAAATCCACCTTTTATTATATATATTTATCGATTTAGAAACATTTTAAACTTGTTCGTCCGCCTAAAATTTGTCCATGTAAAATTGTGTTCAACTAACGCGCTTTGACATAGAATGAAAGAAAGTGGTTTCGATCGTTTCGTTTTCCTATATAGCGCCTTATTTTGAAAGGCTGTTAAAAAGAATATAATTGCACTTTTTAAAATTTCTCGGCTAAAGGCGCTGAGTAATAGTAAGGCGCGATATTCTAAATTGATATGAAAATTTATTTTGGGTAGCACAATTTTTTGAATCTCATCTCAAACAACCGTTCCTACGAAAACTGAAACTTTACATTGCAAAAACGTTTAATCTTTAATATTCTATGGTGAAAGTTAGGACGAAAATTAGTTAGAAAATTGACAAGGAAGTCAACCTTACCGTGTTTGGACCATGTCGACATATCTTTTGGATACCACTTATGCTTAGAGAACCCTTGTATGCAAAAGAGGCCTAATTGTTAATGTTTATAATGAAAATTTGTTCATAAAAGTTAGGCGGAACAAATTTGGGCCACATCGGTCTATTTTTTCGATCACATTCCATAAGACATTTCTCACGAATAGTAAGCTCTTATGGAGAGATAACCTAATTTCTAGTTTTTTTATGACGGACACCGAAAAATGATCACATGTGATGTTTCGGGCATCCTTCAATATGTGGGCTTTCATGAAAAGAATGTGTAAATTTTCGTGTCTTAATACCAAAACGAGTCAATAGCTGTATTAGGAGAAGTGGCGTAGGGAATTTAAGAGCCCGCCTGCTTGACTATAACGTTTTTATATGCTTTAAATTTATCTTGCAAAAACCCGATAACTAACTTAACTATTTTCTATTGTTACACCAAAAAAGAAGAAAAAGACAGAAGACACTAAATGAAAATTTGCGAAACATTTTGCAGAAGATAGGAAAAAGGTTTTCCCATCACAGGCTGAAAAAAATTTCAAAAAAATAGACTAATTCGCTCAATAAGTTCATTTTAAGGCATATTTTTGGTTTTTCCACAAATAGGTATTTTTTAATGTAAACAGTTTAAACAATAAGCTTTTCTATAAAAAAGTGTTGGTCTCCCAACTTTAGAAAATAGACTGTATGAGTTAAAAGCTAAAATAGTCCCTAAGCTTCTTAATTCAAACAAATCCATTGTGGGTTCCCGCTCTTTTGGTGTTAAACCTCTCTGGATTTTGAGAGACTGCTCTTTTGACATCTCACTGTCTATGCACAAGAAAGAAGATACTCCAAATTACGTCTTCAGGAATCTAATAGCTGAGAAAACCCAAGTATTGGACAGTACTGGTTGGAATCTTTTGTACACAGATGGCTCAAAATCTCCTGGTCTGCCTCCTGCTTGTGCGGTGGTAGATGCTACAGGACGGGTTCTTCTCAACCACATATTTCACGAAAGTACTTCAACTTTCACAACGGAAGCCAGAGCTATCCTTCACGCTGCCAACCTTGCCCATAAAAACAAACTCAAAACCGTCATTGTTACTGACAGCTTGTCTGTATTACAAGCTACCCGGAACCCTTCGATTTCGAGATGGAGCACCATCAACAAATTAAGGAATATAATTACTACACCCGACGGAAAAATTAAAATGTTATGGGTACGAAGTCACATCGGTTTACTGGGAAATGAGCAGGCTGATCGAGCGGCAAAGTATGCTGCTTCTGCTGCTCTAATTATGGATGATGTCATGGAAAAGTTGGATCTTCAAAGATGCATTGGAAGAAAAGTTAAAGTGAAAATTGCAGAAGGAAATTTAAAATACCATCATGAACATTACTCTTCCATTAACCCTCAAATAATTCCACCTTTATATCCAATAAACGTTGAGAAAACCAAGATTCAAACATTTTCGAGAATTCGCCTTGGTCATACAATTGCAACTCACCAATGGATCCTGAAGAAGTCTTCTCCCCCAATCTGCTGTTGTGGACAAACTCTTACTATAAAGCACATTCTCTGCGACTGCCTCAACTTTTCCTTGGCTAGAAGTATTGCATTTGGAACGATTAACCCTTTTGAACATTCTACAATCAGCTTCAGAACAGAATATCAATTCAATATTTCACTTTATTAATATTACTAAGCTTATTATCTAATATCCATTTATTTAAATTAGAGCCGATAGCCTGTGTTGCTAATGCTCAATGTCTTTTTTTTAGTCTAAGAATTCAATTCATTGGTCTAAAATTAAAATAATAATAATAATAATATAAAAAGTTGTGAAAGAAATTGATAGATTTATTCACGAGATAATCTTACCGTACCATCTATTAGAGTTTGAATAGAATTAGTTAGCGCTGTTAAATCATTTAGAAAAACTAATCATAAGAAACGATTCAATTAATGACTGCTACGGCATTCAAATATATCGAGCGAGAGAATCTGTCTAACATTCTGGGGCATTCTGAGCAACTTCACAGAGACGTCATAAGCAAACTTCGCAATGGTTTACCGCTATTTTGATATTGCGACGTTTAAGGTCTCTAAAATGTTGTTCTGTGCTTGCGTCTAATGGGATTCATGTATACTTAAATTATGCTCTGTTGAGCTCTATGGTATTATTTAAATGATTTTTAATCAGTCTTTGAAAACATTCCCTTTGCGCTGGAAGAGTAGTTTCCTTATGCCAATTCACAAATGTGGAAGTAGACAGCAAGTCGGAAACTATAGAGCCATAGCCAGGTTGAGCGTCTTACCTAAATTGTTTGAGCGAATTATTACTCAACATTTGCTATTAAACGTCATATTTCTCCATTCTGGCATGGCTTTCGGAGAGGAAGATCTTCTGTCACGAATCTCTAATAGTTTATTTGCCATGTTTTCAAGGCTTTTTCTAGTGACTCGCGAACGGCTGTCGAATATACTGATTTTAGTAAAGCGTTTGCCTTAGTTAACCATAATTTAGTGATCTTTAAATTCCCGCCCTCTCTTTTCCCTTCTTACATAGCCAAATGGATAAGCTCCTATCTGCATAACATCTTTAAGGATTCTGTTTAACTTCATCACCTCTCTGACGTCTGGCAACCCTCAAGGCAGCCACTAAGGACTTTTTGTATTTATACATTACATCGGTGATTAAATCCAGCCAGATGTCAATGGACGCTGACCATGTTAAACTGTTCTCTTCCTTCTGCTTGGAATCGCAATCCTGTCAGCTTCAAACTCACCGAAATAATTTGGTTACATGATGCTCGTTAAATTTTAAATGAATTCTTAAAAATTGCACGAAGCTTTCTTTCTGATGAAGGAAGGAAAGGCTATACATGTGCTTATTTAGACCAATACTTAAGTTTGCATCTGCTGTGTGGTCTCCTTCCTGTAGGTATTATGTAGATTCAATTGAGTCCGTTTAAAACTAATACTTGCTGTTTGCCCTTAGGAATTTGTGTTCAGACTCGCTTGTTTCTTTGCATCTTTGTGAAAATAGGTTGCTTCTGTTATCCTTACCACTTGAGAAACGAATATTTATTCTTCGTGTTTCCTCCTTAATTATGTCAATTAACGATTCCTCTCCACTTCGAGAGAGATAAGCTTTAATGTTCCTAACCACTTCGGTAGGCGCTTTGTTTTCACTAAGCTGACTCAATGTAAATATGATTATGAATTTCTCAACTCGCTTAGAGTTGTTTCCAGAAACCTAAATGCTGTCTTCCAATTAATCTTAATATCGGAATCTTTAAAGTCTATCAAAAC
>NW_024003184.1:7923-15070 GCF_014805625.2 Glossina fuscipes
CATGTTTGCAACGGCTTAGGCTTTCACTTGCAATTTGGTTCTGCATTGGTTGTGGGTGCTTCTCTGTGCTATTTGTGTACATGCTTTTTTCTTTTATTACCTTTTTTTTTTCTTTCTTCTTTATACATGACTTATCATTCAATTATTATATTTTTTTTTTTTCTTTACTTCTCCTTGTACACTAGTTTTTAATACTAATTTTTATAAGATTTACTTCTAAGAGTCGATTGAATGCGCCCGCTAATTTTTTTTTGGTGGTAACAAAGTGGTAAGTGGACAAACAATAAAAAAATAGGCAGCTGCATCACACTGTAAAGAACAAATTCCTGGCGAAGTTTCGCTCTTCGGTCACCCAAGTATTTCTTCTTTCTCAATTCTGTTCTGCATTATGCTGCCATACAGTTACTGTCTTTATTTTTTTTTGTTACATTAATGAGATAATGTCGTCCATTTCTCGCGTGCATAAACTAATTGAGATCCTCCTTATGTGAGATGTGCATGTTATATAATGCGACGTCCTATATTTCATTGACTTACACTAAATCGATACGCTTTCGAAAACATTTTTCTTTATCGGATTACTAACCGACTTTCCTAACGTCACGGAGCGGTTTTGACACTCCAGCTATCCAGAGAAAAAAATACTTTCTTTTATTATTTTTCCATATTTTGCCAACTGAGCGATGTTTACGCTTCGTAGCTTAAGCAACAAGAAGATCAAAAAGATTCTTCTTTCATCGCTAATGACTTTGTTTTTAAGTTTGAACTGGCGTTGCCAACTATATTTAATTTCCTTCCTGGCTGGTCGCTGATTTCGTAAGTCATGTGGTAATCAAGGCTAATCTTATACTACATGCTAACAGTAGTAGAAATAAGTTATTTAACCTTAAACCTACGTGTGACCAAAATGATGAATGATGAACGATTCTGGTCCTCACAACGCCTAGTTCCAAAATTAATCTATAGTCATCAACAAAAAATACACACTCTCAATTTTGAACAACAGATAAGTCGAGAGATACGCAGCATTAAATCGAATCACAATCTTAGGTTACGCAAGTTAGGTTAGGTTATGTAATGTGTATTTCTTAGTCTTACAAACCGAAGAATACATGAACTGTAGCTTCAACCTTTTGTGGTGGGCATACAAATTTTAATATTTAAAATTTATTTTTGCAAATTGCTTACAAAATTTCTTTCTGAATGTGTTTTGGAAGAAACATTGGTAAAATTGTAAAAACAATTGTTTTTTGATTACTTCTGTACTGTAAATTTACCTATTCACCGTCATTTTCCGTTTTGCTTTTCGAATTTAATCAGAGCGTTTAGCGCATGTGATGCCAAATTGTTTCAACAATTATCGAAACTTTCGTGACAACACAATACATCGAAATTTAGGCGCATTATGCATAAATCTTCCAGTCATGTCAATCGTCTATCATACACATTCGTTATAGAACCATCAACAGCAACCAGATTTGTAATCTATCATCTCATACACCTATTTTGGCCACAACAAAATCAGCATCATTGCTGCTTGCCTTATCAAAAAGTGTCAATTTATTCAAGTTGCATATTGAGTGCATTATCGGTTCATTTGAAACCGTACGCTGTGAATGATGAAAAGCCATTAGTACAAAATCTGATAATAGCCCTTCTAACTGCAACTAACATCAAATACCAATTGTAACGACGATACAATGACAGTCGAAAATATTGTCTGCTCCTTTTTCGATAAGTGCCTTATAGCCTGAGGAGTGATTGTATTCATCGAGTAATAGTTCTTTGCATATAGATGTTGATATTGAGGAGAAGGGAAACAATGAGTTAACGCAGTTGCACGAAAAACAAGGACAACAACAACATCAGCAATAGTAACAAAGGACTTTCCCACCATTCCTGTTGGTTTTTACTGAAACTGAACTACTTACAATTTTAAATGAAGATTCCACTGCTTCCATAACAAAAGCTTCTATATCATCATGACTTATATTTAATTCTGGATGTGTTCAAAAATAATTCACAAGAGGGTGTTTTACTTACAAAGAATTCACTGACAGCAACATGTCAGTCAAACTAGTAGAATTTACATTTCGTATTAACGTTGTTTACATGTTACTTGTAACTGCCTGCTTGTATGGTTTTACGTATCAAGTGATAATTTATTGCATTTTTCTTTCAGCGTTTTTTGAAATAATAAAAGAATTTTTTTTGCAACAGAGCAACATGTCTAGTTATACGTGTCAGGCAATATCAGCGAATACTAAACGTTTCACTTCTTTATCACAGTAATTAAAGGAATGGGGTGCTGGAAATATTAATGGTTGCGGGTATGCGTGATTCAGCCCTAGCCAGAAATACTTGTTTTTTAGGATAAAGGATCAGATAATTGACTCAGTTCTTTTTGTACCTGTGATATAAGAATATTTAGAGAAAGAATGTTCTTCTTTTATTCATCGCCTACAACAATAAATTAATTATATTATTTCACTAATTAGACCTAATTAAACCTAGATGTAGGTATCCGATCCAAAACCCGAGTGTCTAATAAATTTACATTTTGAGCACATGTTACAAAACATGCGAATCTTGCCGTCAGTGTGTTCACCCAAAGGTTTATGGTATGCCGCCTCTTTTATTTGATCATCTTTGGAGAGTCGGTTCCGAGTCATTTTTTTTATAAGTAAAGAAATGAAAAGTCCAAATCTAGTTTTTTTGCAGTGAAATAAGAAAAAGAAAGCGGGTTCTCCTGATGGAGTAGCTTTAAGCCCATCACCGAACCTTCGAAGTACATTAATCTTGTGGTTTTTTTTTTTTTCTATTATATAAAATCGGGACGCATCAGCAGCGTCGAATGTGCACTTGTCCTTCAACTTGTTCACCAACCAACTTGAGATAATATAAATGATTCTAGTTCGTTCATTTGTGTGTCGACCTATTTTTGAATATCAGGCTAATTGGAAAACATTCGTAAATTTGTCGTATATATCAAATGTATATGCAAACATAATGTACGCTTGCAGCTTACTGCAAACAAAAATAAGTCTTATTATCTGTTCGTATGGATCGGTTTTATTTATTTCCATCCGTCTGAGTGGCCAGGCAGACTCATCATCTAGGCTAAGAAGTCAATAGCAGTGGATTCAAATTTCAGGTGCGGTACAGTCTTCAATAAAGCTGGTAGCCTCAGAGGCTGGTGCTTTAAGACTTTAGTCTTTGCACTGGGTAAATTAATTATAATAAAAATAATTATTTCCAAAGTTGTATATTTAAAAGTTTTTAGTATGCTAATCAATAAGCCGAGTTGAGTTTGTCGAAACAAAAAGGTTTTGTTTTTAGATTATTTAGGCAGTTTATATTCACGACTCGCCGAAAGCAGAGCAAAACATGCCAATGGTGTCTCTTTTTTCCGAGGAAAGGAAAATCCGAAGGAATGCATATATATATTGGGTACTATTCAAAGGAATCGCTATAGGAAGAATTTCAAATTGTCGGTTGTAAAAGATTTTATAAAGACTCCAAGGAACCCAAAAGATATAGTATATAGGCCATGGCGAAGAAAGGTGCGGGTCTAAAAATAGACGCAACTTCCACATTCCAAAGGATTTTCAGAATTAAGTGCACGGCTGCTTTGTGTCACAACAAAAATATTGGTTTGCTGTACTTCGTTCATAAGCGATGTGAAAATTCCTACACTAATGACCAGTTGTTCACATCTTATATTATTTTAGCAATAAAGGCATTTTATTGCCAAAACTCTACATACCACTCTTTTCATAATAGATAACTCAATATTAATACCAGCACTTTTAAAATTATTTTCTATATAACTTATGCACGCATTCCTACAACAAACGACTTCTTAAAATTACAAGAAAAAATCATGAATTTAACGGTGAATGCATTGTGCATGCATGGGTTGCTGGGTGCGTTTAATTTTCAATCCAAATCAATATTAGGTCTGCTTGTACTCTCTTTTTGCAAATTTAAAATTGCAGCGTGTACAGCATTTCTATATACGATTATTAAAATTCATTACGATACTGATGCCGACATGTTGCTAAGTAGTAGAAAAATAACATTTAGAAACCCATCACGTCTTCTAAAACGTTATTGTTAGTAGTAAAAGCAATAAAACATAGTTGCTCGGGCTATAGCTTTTGGCTGTGGACATTAAGTAGAAACTGAAAACTCACCTGGGATGCCATTGAATGCAATGAATAGTTGAAAATAAATAACAAGATTCATTAAAATCGTTACAAATTTCTGCAACTTTAATAATTGAAGAAGACTGTTTAAAGTTCAATGAAATTGAAATATGGTGCCGCAGAATAATAAGGCGGGCAAATATAATAGCTGTCTGAATCTTTTTTGAATAAAGGGCCAATTACGCACGTCCTTGTTTTTGAAAACGGACACCTTCTTATTTTACATTGTACTCTGGGCGTTTCCTTCGGTCGATCTAATTCATTTTCAATACCAAACTGCGCAAAGGAACTTGCAGTGTTTCTAACAAATTTGCAATCGGTAGATTTTTTTGGAAACAGGAAAGTGTTTGACACAGACTGTGCATAGAGTAACATGCTTAAATGCGTTCATAGGACCTCGTAAGTATTCCTCTAGATGTTCCAAAATGAATGTTTGGGCGAAATGAATATGGCTCAATATTGCAATGGTCGGTACATAAAAAATCAATAATGTTCACTTTTAATTTCAATTAGAAACAGTAAATTACTACTAAACTTGAAGTTGATATATTCATTTTTGCCATTAGGAAAGTGTCAGTAACATACACTACATAGACGGCCAGACGGACTGACATGGCTTAATTGATTCAGAATTTTACATTGCCCAAGAATATATATTCTTTATAGGGTGTCTGACGCTTTTCTTTTGGGTGTTGTAAACGTTATAACAAAACGAGTATATCCCCATCCTTCGGTGGACAAAAAGTAAGAAATAAGGGGAATAAATAATAATAAAGTTTTTGAAACTGAGATGAACGAAATATGTGAACATATTGAAAATACATCGGTAGTAAAAGAGGAAACGTTAGTTTTATGTAAGCTTACTTATTTACTTGCATATTTATTGTAAAAAGATACACCGTACGTGTTAGAGTTTCAAAAGGTATAAACTTCAGCATAATCATCGTACGAAACATTATCTTTATACTTAGCAACGGAATGAATTGTCTTTTTTGCCAATTTTCACTTATTTCCTATTTTTAAGAAAGTGGAAAAGATAATCTTCCCTAAGCACATTTTAAAATCATGGTTACGGGTTAAAGGTTTCGCATTATATTAATAATAGTCTTCATATGAGAGCCAACAAAGTTTATTAAATCTTGGCTATATTTTCTTTATTATTCTCTAATGACTCTCATGATGGTTATACAAAGACTTTGCGTTGCGTACTGAATATGACGATATTAAAAAAGTTTTGTTTTTGTTTATCATATAATAGTCTTAAAATCTAAACGATGGAAAATTTTTTTAATTTGCCCAAAGTATAGGGTTTTGAGCCCACCATCGAAGAATGGGAGTATATTCATTCTGGCACCACGTGGCACCACGATACCGTCGTGGTGCCAGAAGTATGGTAAAATATTGTAGAAAATGATGGAAAATATTTTGATTAATAATAATAATAAAAGTGGTCCAAAGAGCTTGATGATCCCTACATTACGAAAAGGCTGTACATGTGTTTGGTTAGACCCATACTCGAGTATGCCTCAGTTGTGTGGTCTCCTTCATATAGGTGCTACGTAGATTCAATTGAATCTGTTCAAAAGCAGTTCTTGCTGTTTTCCCTTAGAAATTTGGGTTGTGATCCGATTGCCTCTCTTCCTCCGTATGAAAATAGGTTGCTTCTGCTGTCCCTACCGTCTCTTGAGAAACGTAGGTTTGTTCTTGGCGTTTCCTTTCTAATTAAAAGATAGCCTGTGTTGCTAGTGCTCAATGTCTTTTTTTTAGTCTAAGAATTCAATTCATTAGTCTAAAATTAAAATAATAATAATAATAATAATTAAAGTAATAAATCGTCATAAAACAATAAAATAAATATGACAAAGTCTAACTAAGGAAATGTAGAATACAGCGCTTTTCACTAATTTAACCGCGACCTTAACTGTTTCAGCTACTTACGATTTTAACTTGTCTGACAGACCTGGGACTATAAGCAAACTTTTGCCAATAATCGTCAGGTCAAGGTGTTTCGGGTAGATAATAATATTTCATCTGGTTGTAACTTGGACAAATAAACATCATAGATATGACCAATCAAGATTCTGTTTGATTTTTTCTGATATTAACTTCCAAAAACCGACAATTTTCAAATTTTTTCAAGTTTCGGCTACAAAATTGTGAAACTTTTGTTGAAAGTTTAAAATTTTTTTTTCATATTAAAGTTCGTAATTAGACGAACAAAGTCCAAAAACTGTTTATAAAAAATCCTACCTAAGTACACGTAGAAAATTAAAGTAATATTCTTTGCCGTTGGCTTAGAGGTATTGTAAAAGCCACGTCTCCCGCCAAGGATTCGTTTCAAGAAATTTGTAAAAATAAAAAAGACTTTCGTGTGTGTTGCATTTACTTGTCTGCTTTTTGGAAGTCAATAGCCTTAGGAGATAATAATCTTAGAGCAAGAGAAGATCGTTGCGAAATAAAACAAGCATTTGTTCAATAATGACCTCACTTGTTTGTTATAAAAGAAAAAAAGGCTTTGTGTGTGCCTCCGCAACTGTAAGCTTGTGAAAATCAGTTAACGCGCTGCAAATCGAAATACCGGGAGATCTTTAATGCAGAAGTTCAGTTAACAGCCAAACAAATTGGCATCCCTTGTATCCACGAAGGGAAAGGTAAAGAAGGAATGACATTGCATTCCCAAGTCGGAGAGCTATCAGACGTAAGCATCTGTATGTTGGCAAGTGCCTACAGTTCCTTTTCATCTGCAGATTGAAACCAAACATTTATAAAAAGGAAGTGAACATCAATATCGTCGAAATTCCTTGTGAGGATTTACAGTCTTCGCACCCGTCACTGAAAGTTGGAGATACCCTAAGTTATTCTTTAGTCTTGCAATATATTGCAATTACGGTAAGGGTCCAGATCAACTTATCACTGCCCGCCTGTTTTTGAACTTACTG
>NW_024003185.1:0-1847 GCF_014805625.2 Glossina fuscipes
TGGTCACGTTATAATCGATGTGAGTTTGGAAGGTGTTTTGGAAAAAACGAAATTTTTTGGCCTTGACTGTCTAGTTAGCCAATTACAGAGTCAAATAATGCAAGCCAATCAATCATTGGATAATATTCCTCTTACTCGAAGAGAGGTGATTAAAGCTATGATACAAACATCCCATTTGCGTTTCCAGGGTGTTAACTTAGCAACAGTCGATTTGCGAAAATTAGATTTGAGGAATATAAATTTATATATGCTGCGAGGACGTTTAGTCCCATTTCCTAAGGCTGAGACAGCTCAGCGGATAACACGCAACAAATTTATATTCGCAGAGACTCTTTTATTTCTTTTATAATTATTTTATAATCACTAATTCTAATTAATTCTAACCACGGCTCACTTCCTCTCTGATCGAGAGCCTAGCTTCGATTTCAAAAGACGACTGCTACTCTCGAGTCTAAATCATGACTTTTCTACTTGGGAGTCTATTCTCTACTCACTCAACTAAAACTACGATTAGCCTATTCTACCCTATTCTATTCGTATGCTATTTCTTTCCTATCTTATTTTATTCTTAATCTATTCTTATCCTATCTTAATCTATTCTTATTCTATTCCTATTCTATGTTAATCGATTCTTATTCTATTCCTATCCTACCTTAAACTAGCACTCTCTTCCCTTCACCAGAGACGGAGAATCCGTGAGGCCAATACGAGGGACCTCATAAGGCATATGTGCACAAACGATCTACAGCGTTTGGCTAAAAATGAATTCATTAAATTTTTCGTATGCCTGCATGCAACGATATAATCTATCGCACGCGAATCTAATACTGTTGCTTGGAGAGAAGAGATTTAGCATTTGTTAATTTAGAATGTTCTCAGCTGGTATCGGTGAAAGGTTTATGTGCAAATATGGAAGGTGTCAATTTCCGTGTTTGCAATTTCGAAATCCTTCGGGCTTAAGAACCAATTAAGAGGGTATTAATCTGAAAGGGGTCTGCTTGGAAAGCTCTAATATTGCTGGCGTCAATCTACGAGTAGCCAACCTTAAAGATGGAATCATGAAGAATTGTAATCTTCGGGCCGCAGTTTTGGCCGGAGTTGATTTAAAACGTTGTAATCTGTCGGGTAGTGATTTGCAAGAGGCAAACTTGCGTGAAGTAAATCTCAAAAATGCCGAATTAACCTTGAGGAGGACAAGCGCCCATTATTCTGCATTAAAAAAAAAAATAAAATAATATTGCTTTCAATACTTGAACAACAGTTTGAAGCAAAGTCGGGATCTCTTAGCATATATAATAAATTCATGGCTTTGCAATCACTATGGCCGCACACAATGCTATGAAGTATGTCATTAACTACACAACCTAACTCTAAAGCAGCGGGCTCACAGCTGAAATGTTCGTCTTGAAAGTGATGGGCGTGAGGTATTAAATTTCCATCGTTACGCACTGTAATAGAAATCAAGATTAAAGCAATTGTATGATCCCAATATAAAATTCTAATCGAATTTCGTCGCTGTTAACCATAAACACCCACCCACAAACATATCACCAACAAGCGTGTCTGTGTATCTAGTGGTTAGGATTCCTCCAATAAAAGATAAATTTAGACAGTTTTAAGGAATGTGCTTTAATGTACAAAACAGCTGTTTCGCATCTCACCGGACATTGTTTCAATTGCTATCTCTCGTCACTATTTCTGTTAATATTAAATAAATAAAAATAACTGAACACAAGCAGAACATATATAAGAATTGTTATTAAAATAAAAGACATTTACAATTAGAGCAATTTTAATAAAATTAAGCGCACGGAATATTACGCTTCCTTATTTTGCCAAAGACAACC
>NW_024003186.1:0-1408 GCF_014805625.2 Glossina fuscipes
GCTATGTCTAAGTCTAGTAAAAAGAAATTACTGGACCTATATAATACGGTATTTATGACTGGCCATGTACCCTACATGTGGAAACTGGCAACAGTTGTTCCAATTCCAAAGTCAAAAAATGTCTCCATCGCATCTGATTATCGCCCAATTTCTCTTTTATCTTGCTTCTCTAAGGTTTTAGAGAAGATTATGGCATCTAGATTATCTTGGTTTCTTGAGTCCAAGAACCTGATAACAAAGCAACAAGTTGGTTTCAAGCGGGGTAGAGGGTGCATTGACGCTCTTTCACATATTGATTATTTTACAAGCCAAGCGATTTCCGAACGGAATCACGTAACAATTCTCTTAAGTGATTTCGAAAAAGCATTTGACAGAGTTGGTCTTCATGTTATCTTAAAACTCTTGAAATCATGGAACGTTGGACCCAAATTCTTCAACTACATCAAATCATTTATGTCGCATCGGCGGTTCAAAGTTAGAATCAACAATCGTCTTTCTGATTCCTTTCCCCTAAAGAATGGCATTCCGCAAGGATCTCCTCTTTCTGTCACGCTTTTCCAGATCGCTTTCAACGAAATTAGCGAAATTCTTTGCCGTGTACCAAGAGTGGAACATTGTCTCTACGCGGACGATGTATACATTTTTACAAAAGGAAAAGCAATCAACATCCTCGAATCTATTGCATGTGAGATCTCCCCATCGTCAAACTCTTCAGGAGCTAAAATTTCTATACAAAAATCAAAAAAAATGCAGGAAACCTACTGGTGCATATTAACCACTTAACAGTACAAAATGTGCAGACACTCCATGTTCTCGGGCTCACGTTTTCCAACCATTATCGTTGGAAAGCACACTGTCTTCGGTTTAAAAACACCCTTTTAACAAGGGTAAATTTCCTACAGTACGTTGCTGGGAGAAGCCATGCGCATATTAACACTATTGCTTATCTTAACAAAATGCTTGTGTTAAGCAAGATTGACTATGCTTTGATAATTTATGGCAATAGCTGCAAATCTAATATCAACATCCTGAAACCGGTCTATCACCAAACCGTCATAGCAAGTCATTATGCCTTTCGGACGACGCCCGTAAATAATATTATAATTGAAACTGGTCTCCCAACTTTAGAAAATAGACTGTATGAGTTAAAAGCTAGAATAGTCCCTAAGCTTCTTAATTCAAACAAATCCATTCTCGGTGATGACGTAAGAAAGATTATTATTGCGAAGAAAATTCCAAAGTCACCATCTGCAATTGACCATTGCTTGTGCATCGCAAAAGAATTGAACATTCCCTTAAAAATTTCCCGCTCTTTTTGTGGTAAACTTCCCTGGATTTTGAAAGACTGCTCTTTTGACATCTCACTGTCTATGCACAAGAAAGAAGATACTCCAAATTACGTCTTCAG
>NW_024003187.1:0-3249 GCF_014805625.2 Glossina fuscipes
CAACTCTATCTGTGTTCAAATTTATTCCTTTAGTACCCATTGCATCCTGCTTTCTTTATATTATGGCCGCTTTAGTAGGCCAATGTACACGAAATATCGACCCGATTTCTGAAACCTTCCCTTCCTTATATTCATTTTATTTAAGCGCTTTAGTAGAATGATTCAATCGTTAAGTTAACATAATGTGACGTCAACCAGAATGCCTAGTGAAGATAAACTTTTAAGTAAAATTTGGACGCTGTAAATACTTGACAATAAACTGCCTTTGAAAGTAAATATTTTTTTATTTGAAACACACAAGTTTTTGGAATTAACCAGCAGTTAATCGTCAGCATCAGGTAATTGTTCTCATAATAGTAAATACAAATAGAGAAAACTGTGTTTTTCCTTAGCTAATGTCGTTATGTAATTGGTCTATAACAACAATAACACAGCAACTCTATCTGTGTTCAAATTTATTCCTTTAGTCCCAAATTACTCCTCCTTTCTTGATATTGTGGTCGCTTTGGTAGGCCAATGTACATGAAATAACGACCCGATTCCTGAAATCTTTCCTTTCTTAAATTCATTTTATTTAAAAGCTTTAACAGTATGATTCAATTGTTAAATGAACATAATGTGTTGTCAAACTGAATGCCTAGTGAAGATAAAGTTTTAGGTAAAATTTGCACGCTGTAAATACTTTACAATGAACTGCTTTTGAATGTAAATATTTTTAAAAATTTAAAACTCAAGTTTTTGAAATTAACCAGCAGTTAATCGTAAGCATCATAATAGTAAATATAAATAGAGAAAACTGTGTTTTTCCTCAGTTAATGTCGTTATGTAATTGCTGTATAACAACAATCACATAGCAACTCTATCTGTGTTCAAATTTATTCCTTTCGTACCCAATGCTTCCTGCTTTCTTTATATTGTGGCCGCTTTGGTACGCCAATGTACATCAATATCGACCCGATTCCTGAAGCCTTCTAATCCTTAAATTCATCTTATTTAAGCGCTTTAATAGAATGATTCATTTGTTAAATGAATATAATATGTCTTCAAACTGAATCCCTAGTGAAAATAAATTTTTAGGTAAAATTTGGACGCTGTAAAGACTTGCCAATGAACCGCTTTTCAATGTGAATATTTTTTATATTTAAACACTCAAGTTTTTGGAACTAACCAGCTGTTAATCATCAGCATCAGGTAATTTTTCTTTTAATAGTAAATATAAATAGAGAAAACTGTGTTTTCCTTAGCTAACGTCGTTATGTAATTGCTCTATAACAACAATCACATAGCAACTCTATCTGTGTTCAAATTTATTCCTTTCGTACCCAATGCTTCCTGCTTTCTTTATATTGTGGCCGCTTTGGTACGCCAAT
Organism: Glossina fuscipes; assembly: GCF_014805625.2. Lineage (NCBI taxonomy): Eukaryota > Metazoa > Arthropoda > Insecta > Diptera > Glossinidae > Glossina > Glossina fuscipes. The sequence continues at coordinate 1,371 of NW_024003187.1, forward strand.
GTACATCAATATCGACCCGATTCCTGAAGCCTTCTAATCCTTAAATTCATTTTATTTAAATGCTTTAATAGAATGATTCAATTGTTAAATGAACAGTGTATGTTGTCAAACGGAATGCCTAGTGGAAATAAATCTTTAGGTAAAATTTGGACGCTGTAAAGACTTCCATATGAACTGCTTTTCAATGTAAATATTTTTTATATTCAAACACTCAAGTTTTTGGAACTAACCAGCTGTTAATCATCAGCATCAGGTAATTGTTTTCTTAATAGTACACATAAATAGAGATAACTGTGTTTTTCCTTAGCTAATGTCGTTATGTAATTGCTCTATAATAACAATCACATAGCAACTCTATCTGTGTTCAAATTTATTCCTATAGTACCCAATTCCTCCTGCTTTCTTTATATTGTGGCCGCTTTGGTACGCCAATGTACATCAATATCGACCCGATTCCTGAAGCCTTCTAATCCTTAAATTCATCTTATTTAAGTGCTTTAATAGAATGATTCATTTGTTAAATGAATATAATATGTCTTCAAACTGAATCCCTAGTGAAAATAAATTTTTAGGTAAAATTTGGACGCTGTAAAGACTTGCCAATGAACCGCTTTTCAATGTGAATATTTTTTATATTTAAACACTCAAGTTTTTGGAACTAACCAGCTGTTAATCATCAGCATCAGGTAATTGTTCTCTTAATAGTACACATAAATAGAGATAACTGTGTTTTTCCTTAGCTAATGTCGTTATGTAATTGCTCTATAACAACAATCACATAGCAACTCTATCTGTGTTCAAATTTATTCCTATAGTACCCAATTCCTCCTCCTTTCTTTATATTGTGGCCGCTTTGGTAGGCCAATGTACATGAAATATCGACCCGATTCCTGAAGCCTTCCAATCCTAAAATTCATTTTATTTAAACGCTTTAATAGAATGATTCAATTGTTAAACGAACAGAGTATGTTGTCAAACTGAATGCCTAGTTAAAATAAATCTTTAGGTAAAATTTGGACGCTGTAAATACTTGACAATAACCTGCCTTTGAAAGTAAATATTTTTTATTTGAAACACCCAAATTTTTGGAATTAACCAGCAGTTAATCATCAGCATCAGGTAATTGTTCTCATAATAGTAAATACAAATAGAAACATTTGTGTTTTTCCTTAGCTAATGTCGCTATGTAATTGGTCTCTAACAACAATCACATAGCAACTCTATCTGTGTTCAAATTTATACCTTTAGTACCCAATTCCTCCTCCTTTCTTTATATTGTGGCCGCTTTGGTAGGCCAATGTACACGAAATATCGACCCGATTCCTGAAGCCTTCCAATCCCAAAATTCATTTTATTTAAGCGTTTTAATAGAATGATTCAATTGTTAAATGAACATTGTATGTTGTCAAACGGAATGCCTAGTGGAAATAAATCTTTAGGTAAAATTTGGACGCTGTGAAGACTTGCATATGAACTGCTTTTCAATGTAAATATTTTTTATATCCAAACACTCAAGTTTTTGGAACTAACCAGCTGTTAATCATCAGCATCAGGTAATTGTTCTCTTAATAGTAAACATAAATAGAGAAAACTGTGTTTTTCCTTAGCTAATGTCGTTATGTAATTGCTGTATAACAACAATCACATAGCAACTCTATCTGTGTTCAAATTTATTCCTTTAGTACCCATTGCATCCTGCTTTCTTTATATTATGGCCGCTTTAGTAGGCCAATGTACACGAAATATCGACCCGATTTCTGAAACCTTCCCTTCCTTATATTCATTTTATTTAAGCGCTTTAGTAGAATGATTCAATCGTTAAGTTAACATAATGTGACGTCAACCAGAATGCCTAGTGAAGATAAACTTTTAAGTAAAA
>NW_024003188.1:0-1626 GCF_014805625.2 Glossina fuscipes
AATCAACAATATATCTTGTTGATAATGACGCGTCTGCCTCCTCCTATTGTCTTCGGAACTTTGTTGGTTGGAAATACCAAGGTCGAACCAAGGCTTTGAGTTTCCGTTGAGGTTTTAAATGGGTCATCTATAGGGGCTCTATCAATTAAAGAGCCCTCCTTAAGAATTGTTTTTCTGGCTTTGTGAATTGTACACCATCTTTCGGGAGCAATTCAAAATGGTCACTACGTCCCATAAAATTGCCAGTTTTAATAGAGAAATTGCAGGATCCTAACCGGGATTTCAGATTTAATGTAAGTTTTTCATGAAGCGCATATCAATATCCAATAAATTTTTTTTATGATTTTCTCAGAAAGTGATTTTGACGAAACATGCGAAACATTTCTTAGATTTGGCTAGCATGCCGCAAAGTGCAGAATATTGGATGATGAGATGGAATGGAAAGCCTAGAATAAACGCTGTGATCCAGTAGTGCATATTGAGTTAGGAAAATGGGCCGATTTATTATCAATGATTTGTAAACTTTTTCATTCAATTCCTTTCATGTAATATCTTTCTTTTAATATCTTCTTTAATACGATTTCAGGGATTATGCGATAATCTCCTTATGTGTGTAGTACGCGCTTGGGATTTGAAAAAACCGCTTTTATTTTGCTCTGCTATGAATACATGCATGTATGATCATCCAATTACTTTGGACCAAATTAATAAACTTAAGTCTTGGGGCTACCACGAAATACCAAGTATAACAAAGACTCTAACATGTGGTGATACTGGCAATGGGGCTAGACCGAAGTCGACGCTATTATAATAGAAATACTAAACAAACTTCAAAAACAAATAATATAATTTTTTAGTTAGAATGCAATGTTTGAATGCGTTTGTTTACAATTCTAGATAAGTTTGCATGTATTGTACCACTTTTAAGAATAAGCGCATATTCGTTCTCAATAATTCAACAGGTCTTTTTAAAAAGCCATCGATGCGAGAATAAGCGTATATATTCTCAATAATTTGTATAGAAATTCCAAACAACTGAGAAAATAAAAATTCCAAACAACAATGTTGTTAGCATAATTGCATGTCGTATAAGTGGTTATCGGTGACACCAGTCTTCATGCTGTCGTTGGGGTGTACACAACCAACTTCAGCGTGTTACTCAATTGAAATAAAGAAATTTCATCACCAATGAGTCAAACATAACCTAGGAAGCAAAAAATCAAAAATTTTAGTAAAAAATATTTCATCATCACGTGAAATTTTGAATATCATCAATGGATTTCTATAAAGTTTCTGGATTATGGATATAAATTTAAGTTAAAAGGTCCAATCCATATCAAATTCAAACAAAAAAAAAAAAAAAAAAAAGTTATAAAGTAATATATATAAATATATATATATACATAAAAGAAATTGTTATTCTTTTTAATGGTTTCTTGATTGTTTCCGATTCTATTTCCTTGATTTGGTCGCTTGGGGGAAATAAAATCAAACTAGCGATAAGAATCTACGATCACCGGAGCCGATTTCAAAAGCGAAAAAAAGAAACGCGCACAGCGTTGTAGATCTTTGAATATCGGCTTTATGAGCTTTATGATAACATAAAACCCAAATAACAGTTGTGCA
>NW_024003189.1:0-1326 GCF_014805625.2 Glossina fuscipes
CGCGGGTGCTGATAAACATTTTTTTCTTTGATTTTAAAAATCCTGAGCTTTTTCCTGAAAATATGCTTTGTACTCGGGTCTTGCGTCATTTTACAAAGGTAGCACACATCTCGTAGAGAATCATGAACGCATGTCCATTACTACCGAAAATGCCAAACACAATCTTATTGGAACTAAGGGTTCCGCTGTCAAATATTTCTAACTTGGTTATCTACAAATCCCATAAGGGTCTCAGAATCCACATGTAATATGTCTAAGTGCACTTCCCGAGGCTCACAGGCCGGCGTTACATACGCTGATTTTATTAAGGTCTTGACCACAGGTTATTGATATTGAAGTTTTAATCTTCAATATAGTGAATGTGCAAGCTTATAACCTATTTTATTACACGCCTTTTTATTTTCTCCCACTCTGGCGAGTTTCCTGGTACGTTAGATCGTAATTTAAGAAGACTGGCTTACGTTTTCTACGAATTTACCATCTCTCGTGCATGATCAAATTAGCCCATGTCTTAGTACCCACTGACGACTTAAAACTGTTTTCCGCCTTCACTTCAGGACACCATCACAAGATACTCCAATCTAATTTAAAAAATTTCGTTACATGCTGCCCGTTCAGCTTCGCAGTAAAAGATTTAAGAAAAACCACAAATTATCGTTGTTAAACATGAATTCATCACAATCGAGTACATTCGCATCAATTGAAATCAGCTTTCTGTGGTCTCCTTCCTGTCGTTACGATATTTGATCAATCGAATCTCTTTTGAAATAATTTTTGCTTTCTACGCTTGCATCACTGCCACTGTATCAAAACAGATTATTGCGTATAGTTGTAAATTAGTAAATTTGGTAACCGAGAGTATTAATTCGTCAAATATATTAACTGGGGTAAGCTTCAGTGTTAATAGTCGCCATTCCAGGAGCTTCCTTTCACTAAACTTATTCAATCTAAATTTAAGTGTAAACTATTCATTCAGGGCAACTAGAGTGTCTTTTCGTGATTCATTCCATTTAACCTCTTTATCGGACTTTTTATACTCGTGGCACGTAAATGTATTAATGATATAAGCAAAGCCACTGCACTTTGTGTTTTGTTTTTTGAAAGTTAATTAAACCCATGTTATGTGTGCATTTTTTATTTGATTTTTCGAGATATAATTCATAGTTAGCTTTTCTTTTCCATTGTGTTCTTAAATTTGTTATTAAACACCTGCTTAAATAAACACGCAATTATAATATAAATACTAAGCAATTAAATTCGTGCAAATATTCTAGACTTTTTTGAACTTTTACGATTATTTAGCGATACATAACCCACGCAAAATAA
>NW_024003189.1:1336-3448 GCF_014805625.2 Glossina fuscipes
GGAGGTCTAAATAAAAAGCAGTTAGCTACAACAGAGCTTGCACTCTTATATGCTAACTCTTGAACAAAAGTTGGTTTCTGATTTCCATGACAATAGCGGAAATCAACAAGAGCGAACGTAGTTTTAATTATGCTGGACATAGCTCAATGAGACACTGCTAAATACTGCATTGATTTTATATAATCTTCGGGCATATATTCTAAAGAATTCACGTCACTTTCAGTACTAGTTGTCGTCTTAAAATGCTCAGAAAATTTAGCGTTTACCAAAAAGAAATCGAGACCATCAGTTAATCATACCATACACCACATGTGGTAAAGGGTATATTAAGTTAGTGCGGACGTATGCAGCACGCAGAAAGGCTTAAGATAAGGCTTAAGATAAGTCCACCTTTTACTATACCGATCAATTCGGAACGGTAACTTTCATTGATCTAAGCCTGTCTGCCCGTCTGTCCGTCTGCAAGCCGTCCATGTAAATTTGTGTTCAAGCTACACGTCGAAATTTTTGAGATAATTTATGGTACACTGACGGTTTTTAGCCCAAGCACGAGTTGCTATCAGTTTTACCATCCATTTACTATGCTTATAAGTGGACCATCAGGGTCAAGCAAAACGACATTTTTGAAAAATCTTATTCACAATGAAGATTTCTTGGTTAATGTGAAAATTGATCGAATAATTTGGTGGTATGGTGAAGAAAATGCGAAACGTGATATAAGTAATGTTGCGCATACTGAATATAACAATGGAATATCAGAAAACTTGGAAAACGTTCTCAACGAACCAACTATCGTCGTACTCGATTACTTAATGATGGGAGCTTTCAACAAAACGGTTTGTGAACATTTCACAAAGGGGCCACACCATAGGAATTTATCTGTCATTGTAGTAACACAAAACATATTTCACAAATCCTCGCACACAAGAGATATTCCATTGAATTCAAAATATATAGTTGTGTTTCAAAATCCTAGAGATATCCTACAGTTTCAACATTTAGCAAGGCAAATTCATCCAGAAAATTCATCTGAACTTATGGGAATATATAAAGATGTGACTAGCAAATCTCACGGTTATTTATTAATCGACCTTACACAGAGCGTAAATGATTTATTAAGGTACAGAACGAACATATATAATCCGAATTTTTGCTATTGCTTCTGTGACACCGGAGAAAATGGCCTTAAAAAAGAGTTCAAAGCGACTGAAGAACCACAAACATATGCTGTATGTCCTCAAAACCAATAATAGAAAATTAAGAAAAGCTACACTCAACTGTGCTGATGATGAATTAATTAAAACTTTGACTGAGATTATCTTTAACACAATAGCTGGAAACACTAAACTAAAAAATGGAGATTTGAAGGTTTTAAAAAAGTATAAAAAAGAACTTAGGTTCATCTCGAGACCCAACGCGTCCATAAAGTCTAAAAGAAAGGTTCTTGTGCAGAAAGGTGGTGGCTTCTTACCTATAATCATAGCATCATTATTAAGCGGATTTATCGGAAAATTGTTAGATAATGTTCAATAAATTTAAGCCGAAGCTAAATAAAGTAATCTTGTTGTACCCAAGTACATGCAACGCGATGATGGGCGACAAACATTCAGCGGAATTTATTAATAGAAAGCTGTTACCATATTTCAACAATTTCAGAATATAAAAATTAAAAACTTATATTAGAAGCAAATTAAAACCAATTAAGCAAAACTTTGACCATATACCCGAAATGGTGCTTTCTAAAAGTGATGTAGAAGACGGCATATTCCAAAGTAGTAGCGAAAAATTGCAAAGTGACTTAGATGACAGTACAATCAAAAATAGTAGCGAAAAATTGGAAAATGACTTAGATGATAGCATTTCAAAAGATGAATTTATGACGCCTGAAAAATTCTTAAATGGAACTAAAAAAGCAACACCACACCAAGTAAGCAGACAACCTACAAAACCTAATGTAAAATCGAGAATTCAAAAACGCATTTCTCCATATAATACCCGACTTAGAAACCAACTTAAAACTAAGGCTGATTTGATTAAAATTGGCCTTTCTACAGATCATCATCATTTCAGACGGAAAACGAAAATTGGGGCAGAAATCTTCAATTCAGAAGG
>NW_024003190.1:0-6843 GCF_014805625.2 Glossina fuscipes
TACAGCTAAACTTAAGACTAAAAGACTAAAGACTAGAAAGAAAAGACTAAAAAGAAAACATTAAAATTTATTAAGCAGGCAACAGGAACCAGTAACAACAACACTGCAACAACTCCTGCTGAAAAATTTATTGTAAATATTTATTTATTTATTTATTATTTAACAATTAACAAATATTAGCTACAAATAAATTATAAGCTAAAATTAAGTATTAAATTCAGAACCTCAGTTCAATATAAATTAAATATAATACAATATGTAAAACTATAGAATAGAAAAAATATTAAAATAATAAAGAAAATATAATAAACATAATTAATGAAATATGAATGTATAATCATCTGGCAGCTAATCGCGGAGTATAGAAATTTTTATAAAATTTAAAGAATTAACTGAAATATCAAATTTGTGAAAATTATCATTAAAAAGTTTACAAAGCGCACGAAGCGGGTTATTACGCTGATAGTTAGTACGGCAATGCAACAACTTTAGCGGAACGCAGTGTCTAGAGAATCTTTCAGGCACATTAAAACCCAATTGTCCAAGCAAAACTGAAGAATAAATATCGCCTCTAATTAATTTAACCATAAATAATATACTCAGTAGCTCACGTCTTTTCGCTAAAGTAGGCGAATCAATCAGCTTCAATCTTAATACGTGGGGGGAGATGAGAATACCAACCTAGGCCTCGTAAAGCAAATAATAACAAGTTACGTTGGACGGATTCAATAAGATCAATATGGCACTTATAAAATGGTGACCAAACAATACAACAATACTCTAATGTGGGTCTAACTAACGATGTATACAAACGTTTCGTAATATATGGGTGACAAAACTCTTTCGACCAATGCTTCATGAACCCCAAGTGCGATTTGGCTTTGTTAACTGATTTATTCAAATGTAAGTTGAATCTCAAACGGGGATCAAAAATAACCCCAAGGTCATTAAAAGACGACACATTTTCTAATAAATAGGTTGCTGAAATAATAATTGGATGGGATTATAGCAGACCAAGAGAATGACATTTTTTTGCGCTTTTTTAAATTCAAAGGCATTCCATTCGTGAAGCACCACAACTGAAAAGCATTCAGATCAAATTGAAGGGCACAAGCGTCATTAGTTGGGCAAAACGAATAAAACAGTTTGACATCGTCGGCATACATTAAAACCAACGAATTACTAATACAGATAGGAGGGTCTTTAATAAATAAAACAAATAACAAGGGCCCAAGATGACTGCCCTGAGGAACACCAGATGTAACTGAAATTGAGCGCGAGTAGGTTGAATTAAAGGGCACCATCTGAGTACGACCTGAGAGATAAGACCGAAACCAACAAACCAAATTATTAGGGAAGCCGATAAGACGTAATTTGTAAATAAGTAAATTGTGATCCACCTTATCAAAAGCTTTCGAAAAGTTAGTATAGATCACATCCGTTTGCTTATATAATGAAAAAGATTTAAAAATAGAGGAAGTCAGTTCTAATAAATTTGTGACTGTAGATTTATTTTTTGTGAAGCCATGCTGGCAATCAGTCAAAATCATGGGTAAACACGGTTTTAGTTTATTAGCTATAAGTGATTCCAAGAGCTTCGGTAATACAATTAATTTAGCAATCCCACGATAATTCTCAATGTTTCCTCTAGAACCCTTTTTATATAAAGGAGTAATAAAACTACTCTTCCAAATAGTAGGAAAGTAACCGCATTAAATGCAATTATTAAATATACTGGTTAATGGAAAATAAAGAAAATTACCGTAAGCACGAACGATGCAAGCGTGAATCAAATCTGGGCCGGCTAAATAGGAAAGTTTTACCTTTCGCACAGCATCGAAAACTTCAGCTTCTGTAAAAGTAATAGGTGAAAAATGATCGAAAGAATTATTAATATAAGGACATTTCTCATATGTCAAACTATTAGATGAATACGTTAGTAGTATATATGTGGGGGAATGATGTCCGCACACTTCCCCGCTTCCACCACATGACCACACTCCCAACGCCACACATGTACATATGCCGACATGCACACATGGCGACATACAAGCGCACATACACACACAGGGCTAAGCTCAGGCTACTTTGGGGGTCACAGGTGGCGGATTGTGATCGGCCTGCGAGTACCCAAAGGTATATTAGTAGGTTAGCTGCGAATAACAAATAAGCAGTCTCCGACCAAGAGCGGCAGAGGAGGAGGGACGGCTGAAAAGGCCGCATAACCCTGCGAATCTTCGGTGACAGGACGAGTAAGCGCCGTCCTTGAAATAGGTGCTCCCCACTCTTGTATGGGGTGGCACCGAGGGAGAGAATCCTTCTATTCTACGAAGCCTAGGAATAGGCATCAAGACCGAGCCCGGTAAGGTCTTGATTATGGCATACCGGAATATGTACCTGAATTGATGACTTTGAGCTGATGGTGGCAGTATTCCGTTACCTGAGTAGGTTGGAGTGACACCCACCCGAAATGGCTTTCGGGCTAATGCTGACACCGCCCCCGCCCCGTTAAAATTATGGCAAGTCTGGGAAGTACGTTCTAGGCCGCACCGTTAAGTTGGTGGGTGTAGGCCCAGTTGAGATGAACTCCTGGCTAATGCTGGACCTGGCACTGAACGCTAGTCTCATAAGGGCTAGCGTCAACCCACTGCATGGCCTCACTGCTTGCAAAGATAACCATGGGGTGCTAACACCAACTACACCAGCGGAACCGGATAGCGGCTTCCCAGTTGGGGCCCAATTCAAATCAAAATGTCTACAAATCAAAAATCAAACACACCAACAGGCATTAGGGGTCACGCCGGCGCTTTGAGCGAAAAGAACCCCTTCAAAGTGAGCGGGAGAATAACGAGGTCGCCAGTAGGCGTGCAAACGCAGCCTCAGTTCGGACAAACGCTCCCAGAGACGCCAAACCACACACCAGTGGACGTGGAGGACGTGGCAGCCTTCGTAAAGTTGGGCGGCTACATAAAGGATCTGGTTGCGATGCTGCAGGAAAACGATGGAAAAAGGCGGCGCATAAACCAACAAATGCGCGACAGAATAGACGGCATCAAAACGATGTATGAAAAATGCCGGCTTGATAAGGACGCCACACGCACTTCTCGCAAGGAGACTAGGGATAAGAGTCTCCAAACTTCCCCGCGCACATACGCGCAAAAGGTGATGAAGCGAAGCGGTGGGGTCACGCCGCTACAGAATGCAAGCGGGGAGAAGCGAACACAGCCTGGGGCGAGCAAACGTAAGCAGCCCGGGGATGCGGACACGCCGACCGCCAAACGTCGTAACGTAGCCATCACGGGGGCCGCTGAACAGCACACCGCTAGCGCCCCTAACGGCCAGCGCCCATCGAAGGACTTGGAGTGGCAGAAGGTCAGAGCTAAAATGAAGAAGAAAAGAAAGGCAGATCGGCTAAAAGAAAGACCTGCGAAGGGTAGACACGACGCTATCGTCATAGCAGCTAAAGGCGAGCTCTCGTACACGGATATGCTCCGCAAGGTTAAGGACGAACCGCAATTAAGTAAGTTTGGTGAGGCGGTGCAAAAGATAAGAAGAACGCAGAAGGGCGAGCTTCTCTTGCAACTAAACCAGAGCGGAGAGAAGGCGGAAGAGCTGAGAGCGGCAGTGGGCTCCTTTTTAGGAGGGGAGGCCGAAGTCAGGTGTCTGAAGCAACGTAAAATGGTCGAGTGCAAGGACATCGACGAAGTCACCACCAGGGAGGACATAAGCAGCGCACTTAAGTCCCAATATGGGGTGGCATCCGCAGAGGTGGTCAACTTAAGAAAAGCATATGGCGGCACGCAGACGGCGCTCATTACCCTACAGCAGGAGGAAGCCGCTAAGCTACTGGCAGGCGGGAAATTGCGCATAGGCTGGGTGATCTGTAGGATCAGAGAGCGCACACCTTTGTTGAGATGTTTCCGATGCCTGGAGTTTGGGCACATAGCAAAGCAATGTGCAGCTCCATCTGACCGGTCAAAGGCTTGTCGGAGGTGTGGAGAGGATGGCCATATTGCAAAAAACTGCACTAAGGACCCTTCCTGTATGTTCTGCAGAAAGACGCCGAATCTAGATGCTAAGCACGTGGCGGGAAGCGGGAAATGCCCGCTGTTCAAGCAGGCACTGGTCGGTAAAGCGCGGAAATGAGAATAATGCAGATTAATCTCAATCACGGCGAAGCAGCTCATGACCTACTTCGGCAAACGGTCGTTGAGAAAGAGGTGGACCTGGTACTACTGAGTGAACCATATCGCAGGGCAAGTCAAGGCACTTGGGTAACCGACGCGTCCAAAAAAGCAGCAATTTGGGCGCCTGGTCCTATAGCACTCTTGGATGGGGACTGCCAGCACAGCGGATTCGTCAGGGCGACAGCTAAATATTTATGCTGCTATAGTTGCTACGCTCCTCCAAGCTGGACACAAAGCGAATTTCAAAGCATGCCAGATGAACTCGTCGCAGATGCCCGGGAGAAGCCCTCCGTATTAATTGCGGGGGATTTCAATGCTTGGGCCTTCGAGTGGGGCAGTAAGGCCTGCAATGCGAGAGGACGCAGCTTGCTGGAGGCTTTCGCCATGCTGAAAGTATCTCTTCTGAACGATGGGCAGCGAGATACGTTTCGTAAGGAAGGAAGGGGCTCGAAAGTAGACCTCACCTTTGTTAGCGACAGTCTAGTGGCCAGATGCAAGTGGTCGCTGAGCGAGGAGTACACAAATAGCGATCACCAGGCCATCTTCCTCGACATAGCATCCAGAGAGGACAGAGGTAATAGGTGGAATAAAACTACCGGGCCGAGGTGGAGAGATGCACTTTTTGACGAGGATGTCTTTAACACCATTATGGACTCCTACGTGGGTGGAGACGGTACAGCTGGTGAACTCCGGCAAAACGTAGGGAAGTTGCTGGTACAAGCATGCGACGCCGCCATGCCCCGAAGACGAAATACACGGAGAAGAGGGTCTCCGTGCCATTGGTGGACCGAAGAGATAGCGTCTCTAAGAGCGAACTGCTTGAAAGCCAGAAGAAAAGTGCAGCGCTCGAGAGGTAGGGAAAACTTCAATGAATTGCTCCTACTCTACAGAGACCTGCGCAGTGACTTAAAGAAAGCCATAAGGGCCAGCAAAAGGAGAAGTTTTGAGGAAATATGCCAGGATGCCGATATTAACCCATGGGGAACGGCATATAAAGTGGCCTTGAAGAAGGTCAAAGGACAGAAGGCACCGCAAATCACGTGTCCGCTCGCGCTCCGAAGAATAGTTGCGACACTTTTCCCGCAGAGGCCGCCGTATGTGTTGGTAAACCTCCTCGGCAGGGAAGAGGAAGCCATACCAGCAATTTCTGCCGACGAGCTTTTAAGCGCCTGCAAGCGGATTGGGGACAAAAAAACCCATGGACCAGATGGAGTCCCAAACAAGGCCTTAAAGGCAGCGATACGTAGGAGGCCAGACGTCTTCATGATGTTGCTGCAAAGGTGCCTGGAAGAAAGGACGTTCCCGGACGTGTGGAAGATCCAAAGGCTGGTCCTTATTCCGAAGGCCAATAAGCCACTGAACGAGCCATCGTCATACCGACCCATTTGCCTGTTGGACACAATGGGCAAGGTATTGGAAAGGGTCGTATATGAACGCCTGCTAGCTGTGGTTGAAGAAAGACGTGCTCTCTCGGATAACCAGTATGGATTCCGTAGAGCGCGGTCTACAATAGATGCCATAAGCCACGTCGTGGCGCTTGCCTCAGACGCCATAGCCGGTGACCGATGGAGGGGCGGTGACAAAAAGTACTGCGCCGTCGTTACGCTAGACGTTAAAAACGCTTTCAACTCGGCGGACTGGGGGCTCATCCGCAAAACCCTCATAAGGATACGGGTTCCAAGGTATATACTTGAGATAGTGACAAGTTAACTTTCGAACCGCACGTTAGTGTACGACAGCGATGATGGAAAGCAATCGCATAAAATATCGGCGGGTGTTCCACAGGGGTAAGTCCTTGGTCCTCTCCTGTGGAATATAATGTACAACGGCGTCTTTGAGCTTAAACTTCCTACCGGGGCAACGATGGTCGGCTTTGCCGATGATATAGCAGTCGTAGTGACCGCAAAACACGTCGCGCAGGTAGAAGCGAGAGCTAACGAGGCTATCGTGAAAGTAAAGTTGTGGCTAGAAGAGATGGGGCTGGAAATAGCAGAGCAGAAAACGGAAGCAGTCCTAATAAGCAGAAAGAAAGAGCGTGGAAACATGCTGTATACGAGTCGGGCAGCATACGATGCGGTCATCTCCTGCCCTGAAATACCTTGGAGTTATGCTTGACCATCGACTCAAGTTTAAGCAGCATGTTGAGTACGCTGCTGAGAAAGCTGCCGGCATCCAGGCGTCACTAGCAAGGATCATGCCAAATATTGGAGGCCCGAAATTCACCACCCGAAGGGTTATAGCCAAGGTGATAACCTCAGTCATAATGTACGGAAGCCCAGTGAAGGCAGTGTACCGAAAGATGGCGGCAATATATCGCCTTAGCGCCCTGAGGCAGATTTGCGCATGCCGTACCGTGTCGGAAGAGGCAGCACTAGTGCTAGCTGGCACTCTGCCAATCGACATTCTGGCCGATGAGATGAGCCGCATCTACAAACGGCGTCGCGGCAACGAGCTCTCCTCACACGTTACAAGAAGCGAGGAGCGGATGGCCTCGTTAAGGATTTGGCAGTCGAGGTGGGAAAGAACGAGCAAAGGAAGATGGACGTTCGTTCTTATCCCTAACATAAGACGTTGGGTTGACAGACGGCATGGAGAAGTAAACTATTACCTAACCCAGCTTCTGACTGGCCATGGCTGTTTCCGGAAATACCTACAC
>NW_024003191.1:0-2852 GCF_014805625.2 Glossina fuscipes
GACAGGATAAACTTTCACATTACCCATCTATTAAACGGCCATGGCTGTTTCCGAGCATCCTTATAAAGGCGAAAATTTAAGCAGGATCCAATTTGTAGCTTTTCTAATTGCACCGAGGACGCTAAATGTGCGTAGTTTGTCGGTCCGAAATAACACGACGAACGAGAGAGTACAGAGAGAGATTGAGGACATTTAAAGAAAGTTATATTCGGCTGAGGCAGAATCTCGCATACCTACCACCATTAAAAGCCTTGCCAACCCGTGCTTTTATTTGCCGTCATAAAAAGGTGAGTGGGATAAAATTTATTTTTCATCTTTTGCTTCACTAAAAGGTAATGTTAACAGAAATTCATGTACCACGTCGAGATATTACTTAAGATTAGTTTGTCTCCTTCTACTCTCCGAAACCTTTTATTTGATATAACTGACATTATTCAAAAAAATTAAACCACCAGGTCGTTATGTCCACTACATTCATTTTAGAATTAGCGCATTTTTAGGCAGATAAGGCATCTTTATTTGAAGAATGTACAACATAGCTTTAAACATTCTGTGTCGTTCACTTTATTGTTAATAAGCATAGAACATCTAAAAGGTGAAAAAAAAAAAATTTAATCATTTGCAACTTTGTGTGCAGATGGTCCATTTTTTCCATTTTTGTACATATACTACAGCGTCGCCTACGTCCAAATTTTTGTACATTTATCCGCTATAGTTTATGATTACTGAGCAAAAAACCATTTTTGTTCCTTATCTCTCTAGTCCTAATCTACTTTTATTTCTATTTCTACTCTATCTTAATCTACTCCTATTTTATTTATAATCTATTCTTATTCTATTCCTATCCTATCTTAACCTAGCACTCCCTTCCCCTCACCACAGACGGAGCATCCGTGAGGCCAAAACGAGGGACGACTTTGGGTCCTCATATTGCTTACCACTACTGATCGCGCTCTGTTTAGAATACAAAGGATATTCGAAAATATTTCTCCAAGACAGCAAAAGCTTTTTTGAATTCTTCTCTTTTAAAAACAACATTCTGCGCGCAGGCAGTAAAAAAAAAGTTTACCACAAAACATTTGCTATTTAAAAGGGTAGACCATAGTAAGTTTAAAAAAAACTATTTTTATTTATTAGCCTAAACGGTACATTCAATACTCAAGAGCGATAGAAAAAGCAAATTGTGGAGGAGGCAAAATTTTAAATAGTTTTCGCACATAATTTAGCCTTTGAACAGGTTTTCTTCGAAACGCGCCTTTTGAAAATGGTAAATAGTTTCAAAAATTTTCCAATTTTGTTCATTGAAATCGTAGACAGATATCAGCCAGACAAGGGGCTTCAGAGTCCTTGTTTGAAAAAAGTAATGTGGCCAACATGTACACAGTCAGTTATCTGTGACTTAGCACAGTTGGTTCAAATACAAAAACGAAATTTTTTGTAATTTGCGTCGAACATATGTTTAGTTAGAACCAAAGGCTTCAAACACCGACATGAACGCATATTAATGCCGAAAAATGCGGCGCTCATAGAAAATTCAATAAAATAGAAATTATTCTATTTACATTCTACAAACAAATACACTCACTTAAATATAATTTGTATTGTAAGCTCTTTTAAACTTTCCTCAGTTTCGAGTGAGAAACATCATATGCACATACATACAAATGCACTTATATCAACTGTAATTACTTCGCCAAGAAGCCTACTAGAACTCTTGACATACTCAGAGCATACATACGCATTGATTGATTTTGCTAAAGTTTTCTTCCATTCATGATGCATTTAGAACATGTAAAGAATTTGTATTCGGCTGCGGCCGAATCATTGGAACCATCATCTCTTTCTTATCTCTTTCTTTCTTTCTCATAGAACAAAAACGGAAGTTTCGGCACTTCGGCACTTAGGACTACGGATTGAATATTTGTGCCAAGTTTTTATCATTCATTGTCTTTGCTTTAATTTGCAAGTAATGAGTAACATATCCAATTTGTTTTGTTTTTTTTTTTTTTGCTCACATTGGGAGTCTGTCTTTTGACCTATTTGGCCCATTTCGCTCAACTACGCGTATTACGCAAATGATCAAACAAGGGGGGGTAACTTAAACTCAGAATCTAACGCTAGTAAAAAATATTTTATATATTTTATATATATATACATTAAGTCTACGTCTTAATATTACTTTATAAACGTTACGTTACAGTGAATGTAGCTCCACCTTGTCGTGAAAGATATAAAAGGGAATATAAAGTTTTATAATGCAAAACTGCTTTCTGAAGACTTTAGATTAGATTACGTCTACTAATGACATTTAGTGCCATTGTTTAAAATTTGAATCCTTACTCTTGTTCTTTCTCTTGTGACTCTAAAACTAGTCAAACTGTTTTAATTTTTTTAAGAAACTATTTATTCGTTGCCAATTGTCTAGCTGTTGTTGTGGCACGTAGCGAAGTAGCCGAATTAGTACTTTCTCCGCGAGTTTTATAAGAATTTGCTGCGGATGATGATACGGACGATGAAAAGATTAAGATTTACTTTGATTAAATTTTTCTGTTATATGGTTACTACGAATAGGTGTTGTTGACGATGTTGCATAAAACATGTTGATGTTACAGTTGTTGTTGTTGATGTTCACATAGCGCTACTATATATCGCCATATAGCGCTTACTGCAATTGCCGTTGTTTTTATTGTTGTTGTTTTTATATGTTATTATTATCATTTGTTGTCCTCCCTAAGCCAACTCCTAGCTTATGCATCATCGTGTATTTGTTGGCTTTCTTATCATAGAAGTCAGTTGCTAGTTCAACTATAGTTACTTTTAGAAATCATTAGTTGTTCTCGAAGTCATTAATT
>NW_024003192.1:0-4244 GCF_014805625.2 Glossina fuscipes
AATGATTTTCTCAAACAACTGTTAGTCATAACATGAGTTTGAAAACAACGCTTTCCAATTGTTTAATACTTGTACGTAGAGAGTCTGCATATTCTTGACAGCAAATGAGTACGCATAGATACGTTGTCTCTATGAAAATTTATGTACACCATGTGTGCTTATATTGATATAAGCGAAGTTCGTCCTTGGGCCAAAACACGTGACTGTACCAAATTTAATCAAAATGTCTCTAAAAATTGCGACCTGTAACTTGAACAAAAATTTACATGAAGAGACATCAGAGGTACAGACGAACAGAGAATCAGTTCACATTATAATTCTGAATCGATCGGTATAATAAAAGATGGGTATATCTTAAGCCCTTCTGCGTGTCCGCATTAATTTAATATACTCTGCACCATAAGTGGTTTAGGGTATAATATAATAGTTACCAGTTTTTACATACCGTCGCTAAGGTATAAGGGACTTCATCGTATTTGAAACCTACAAATAGATACGATTTAAAGTGGTGAAGCTGACCTTTGGCTGAAATAGCGAGGAACATGTTATAGCCGCTTCGTGGCGCTTATTCACTTAAATTGCGTTACGTGAAATAATTATTTGAGCTTTTAGAAAAAGAAAATGTCTCACGGCATTTGTAATATGTTAAAAGGCGTTATCGCTTTGAAAACTCACTAACTTGTTAGGGTGCTTCCAACCTATGTTCGTTTTTAAAGTTGCTTTGCAAAACTGCAAACGGATTGACTTCTGAAATTCACAAGTTAATCTTTGCCATGCCAGAGACTGCGAGTTGACAATGTTTTGCTCGGCCTAGCCGAGTTGGCGTTACGAAGTAAAAAGCATTCGTGTATTAATTGTCTTTGTCCGTTATTCCTTATTTACGAACGTCCATTTAGTCTATAGTCCAGCCCTCCGTCCAACTTTTCCAAGTTCAGCTTTGCATACTACTCTCATGACGTTTTTTTAAAGTTTATTGACATTGGTTGTATAATAAGAAACTGTTTTTTTTTTTTACAAAGGAAAGGAAAATAGTATTATGCAAAGGTGTGGAAAGAAAGGAAGAAGCTATATTTTCATGCATTTAAAGGCCAGGTGTAATTTATTGATAAAATCATTATTATTTGCTCTATTATATTGTATATTAACGAATTTCCCCGATTTTTTTTGGGTATAATTATGCCAGTCATTAACTTATTTTTCCGGAACGTTTGAATGTTTTTGTGATTTTTGGAACGTTCGAACTACGAATAACATATTTAAAGATATTTTAAAAATTGCGTTCACATTGTTTTTTGTAATTGTATGTGGTAAGTGGAATAGTCATTGTCATTTTGTTGAGGAATTTGTTTGCGGACAAACAAGTTAAAAACACAGTTACTGGTGGGTCTTTGGCTTTGCGTTTCTGTAGTTCACACTTTCCTTCAACCCGTTCAGTTTTAATTTTCGATCATACAAAGAAAAAAAACGGAATAATCATTTTCTATTTTAAAAAATGTTTCTCATCCATTGCGAATTTAAAACATTTTCTACTTCAATTGGTTTTTCGATTGAATTGAAAATCGGAACTGTTATATTTTCAAGCTGCAAAGAAAATATTTTTTTTTAAAATTCAATTGAAAAATAAGTCGTACTCTGCTCGATACAATGACACGCTTTACCTCCTTGTTTCCGACATTGGATCACAAGATGCAGTGAATCATACCTTTATTCTACATAATAACATAATAACATCGTCTACTTCTGCACTTCATGGAGTTTGCGAGACGTAGTTCCATTCGTTACAAATCTACGATGCAGTATACAGTTGTTCGGTTAAGTCTGCAATACGTACCAAATATAAGATTTAAAGGCAAAATTGGTTAAGTAATTATGTAACACTTCCATTTACTTTTTAAAGTGAAAACGTCGTGTTTTTTTGAATCTTCGTAGACATTCACGCTAAGGCAGTATTATATTGAAGGCAGTGTGACATATCGGCATCGTTCCTTGTTAAAACAGCTGACAAAATATCGAGAATGGGAAGATTTCCACAGTTCGTAAAAAAACAAGTAACATATATATCATAACATGATTTCCTCTTTCCATAAAGAGAAAGCAATGTTTATTTTATCATTTCCAAGTTTCGTTGCAAAGAAAACTTAGGACCTCTCTACCGTGTTGTCTTCTTCCAGTTGTAGAAGCAACTCGATAGTGAAGAATCAAATTAGTAATTTTTCCTGCCTTTGTTCCAAAGTAAAAATATAAAATCTGATCTCAAGTAGTTTGAATCAGTCGCTTCACAATTGATACACCAAGTAATACGCGCATTGAATCTTTGTGAACACCAAACTATTGTCTTCAAAAAAAAAACATTTTGCAAAGCACTTTAGACAATTTTTGCGCCTTTTTTCTTGATTCGTTATTTTACCAAGGAAACTCAACACACCCATTGCTCTTCTGAATATTTATTTCGTATCAACCAAAATGTAGTATATTAATCAATTGTTAAAAATTTTTAAGAATATGTTGTGACATTTTATATAACATAGGTATAGAGCAAATTTTTAATCCTTTATAGCTAACACTTACTGGCGGAGGCTAACAATAAAGTAAAAAATTTAATTTCGAGAAATTGTTCAGTCCAATTTTTAAAACTCTTCTTAAGTCAAAAAATAAACGATAAATAATTAAATCATTTCATTTCACTAAACGAGGAAAGTCTTTGCCATGATTTAAACTAAAGCTACAGCAAGATGTTTGCTTTGACATAAAAAGGAAACTAACAAAGGAAAAGAATTTGCGTAAAAATACAGAAAAATACAGAAAAAAGAAAGAAAGCCAGATCCAAACATAGCTTGAACCAAGCCAAGAAAATTTCATTAAAACTGTCATGAATAGAGAAAGCACCCTAAGATGTTGTTAGCAAAAATGTTTTATTATTTATGATCCTTAAAAAAAATACTTAGGCTTAAATGTATGCATCATATTTTTATGCTTCCCTCAATTTTGACTAAATGACTTCTGCACAATAACTTTTAGAAATTATCATCGGAAAAATAGGAAATAAAACAAAAAAAATAGGGAAGTCGTATGTACCAATCGGTCTTATTTTTAGACCCTCAAATTTAAAAATTTTCTGCGGTAAGGACCAAAATCCGGGGAAATGTAAATAGAAGTAAGACTCAACTGTAGTATGTATGGTAGCGATGCATGAAGACTAGCTGTAAACGAGACAGGATTATCTCCTGATTGACCAGATAGAAAAAAGAGGATCGATTCTCATTTATGGTTGATTTCGACAAAGTGACAATGAAGCACTTCGAAGGAAGTGCGGTAACAGAAATTTCTTCTCTTGTGGAGAACCACGCAAACCTAAGCAACACAGTAGCATTCGGCGGTACTTAAACGAAGTCAAAGTCGTGGCAAAAAAATATAGAAGATGAAATGTAAAGAAATGAATTAGTCAGCAAGTCATGAACGTAAGTTATTTTGCAAAAACAAGTTATATAAGAATATGAGTGAATTAACAGAGTAAGCACAAGTAAATATAAAAGCAAACAAGTTTCGAGGATCGTGCTACACGAATCGTAACATGATAGATAGTGAAAATTTGGAAATGAAATGATTGTTGAAAAGATAAATTTATGTGCGGTATTTTTCTAGCAAGACAATTGACATAATCAAGCACATAAACCGAAAAGCGGCGTTTTCCCGTCAAATTGATATCCATTGCATAAATGTGGAAGAAGATTTCTCTAGGGGTAGCCAAATTGAGTGCTTCAGCGCAGCTGTTTCAACGAATTGTTACTTATTTAATTTATCAAATCACTTATTTCCCTGTTTCCTTTCTCAAAAAAGATCAACTGTAACGGACCTTTTAGAATTTACTTTTCATTTTTTCAAGAGAGTCTATAGTTGATCACAAACTGGTATCGTATATACAGACTTAGTAATCACTGAACTTACTATTACCAACTTCAGAGTTTCGGTATCCCACCGTGCTTATTAAAATAGATGAAAATAGAACAAATCGTCTTGGCATTTTATGAAAATAGATTGCTACTCTTAGCCCTATCTTCACTAGCGAGACGCGGGTATAACCTTGGTATCTCATTCTTAGTTGTGTTAATAAGTGACAGAATTGACTCTCCACTTGGTAGGAGAGATCAACTTCAATGTTCTTAACTGTCCTCCAAGCAACTCTATCTTGATAAAATGTAGTCATAATTACGGGTTTTACAATCCGTTCTGAGCATTTTGTAAAA
>NW_024003193.1:0-6390 GCF_014805625.2 Glossina fuscipes
TCTAGTGCGTCTATGAAGCTTTGAAGATTTTCAATTTTGCCATCGAAGTCAGGGATAAGACTTGAGGCTGTTTTGAGGAATTCTACTAATGTTTGTTGCATATTGTTAGGGGAAGATTTCGCTATTGTATGATATGGTTTTATAGTTTCGTGGAGAGAATTACTTAAGGGGATTTCTATCCCTCTTCTATTTGTGACGGCTAATATCCGTCCTCGTAGTTCCTGGAAGTATTTAGCCGCTGTGCTTTTATGCGTTGATGTGAGTCGCTCGTAATTAACATTCAATATTGTTCGTATTTCTTCCAGACATTTTACAAGTGTCTGTACATGTCTGTTTATTGTGTCTGCGCTTGTGAGCCTATCGATATTAAGACATTTGTACGATTTGTCGAAACGTTCCTTAATGCTTTTGCACTGTTGTACTATAGTTGGCCAGTCCATGCATAGTTTGATGTGTTGATCCGTTAATGCTGTGGCTGTTGGAATTGTTGCCTATATCTCCTTTCTGAAACTTCTTCTTGGAAATCTACTGTCTCCACATCGTCCCCTGATGGGAGAGGGTGGGCTTGTTCGTAATATATCGGCGTGAAGGATGATTGCCCGTTGCCGGGTTCTGGGATATCGGTGTCTTGCGGGGGAGGGGTCATGTGGCTAGTGTGTTTTTTTGGAGGGTTGCTCTAGACAGTTAGTGTGTCATTGGCCTGCTTGGAATATTTTTTTTAACTGCTTTTTATGTAGCAGATGTGCAGTCATTACAAGATGAATAGCACTTATAATTATTGCTATTGTGAATATTGTATAAATTCTAACTGTGCCTTGTAGCTAGTTATTTCTACATTATTAACGACGTTAGCGTTGGTATCATCAAACTTTGCCTGCTTAGCTCCCATAATGTAGTGAAAATTAAAAATAGTTTCTTTTTTTTTTTCTTTTTCTCAATACACGGAGATATTTAAAGTAATCTGCTTAATGTTTTCTCCTTTTTATTTTGTTATGTTGTAGTGTTTATATTAACGACGTTTCTGTGTGTAAAAAATAAACATAATCCTATTCTGACTCTTAAATGAGACCCTTTATATATGTATATATATAAATTAAGAAAGAAAAAATTTGTTTAAAAGCACTGTTTTACACTTAAATTGTATAGGCATAATAAAAAAAATAATTAATTGCAGGGAATAAAAATGAATTTTAAATTTGTTTATAAAAAGATATATATATATATATGCACTGTTAATTTATCATCCTTAAATAATAGTTATATTATAATGTAATTAACTTGCGGTTGATGTATTGTTGATCCCTCGTGGTTACTTTTCAGCAGCTCTGACTATTGTTGAGCTGGATGCTTCTTCCAATTGGGTTTGGGGTTTCGTTATTGTTGTTAGCGCTTAGTTGTTGTTCATCTGTCTTGTTTTAATTTCCTTTTGTTTGGCTGTGTCCATTTTTATATTTCTCGTATTTGTTTAATATATAGTTGCATACTTATGCATTACCACACTGCACCTCTGGCCACTTTAGGTTTTATTTTTCAGTTAATGTGAAGTTGGAATTTACTGGCTTTCTTTTCCATGTAAGTGTTTCAAAAATGTATTTCACTTTTCCTTTTGTTATTTATGTTTCAAAATCTGATATTATTGAGTTTAATCTAGATTTTATACAAATGAATTTCTAGCACTTTTATTCTTCTGCTTTTTCACAATACTAATATATTTTTCATAACTGGACTAAGTCCGTTAAACACAAAACATGTCCTTCTCTTTTGGTGAACTAATCACTTAGGACTTAGCAGGACTTAACTTGTCACGGTCGCCATAACATTATGATGACGAGGGATAAAGTCAAAGCAGACATAATCTCTTTGGCAACCGTCTACAGTAAGACGGGCCGATTCCTACGACGTTCTCGACACACATAAATCATTCGCCTGTAACGAGCCTGGTCGGGATAATAGGTTTCTTTGATATGTGTTTCACTAATAATTACATCGGCATCAATATTCGCCGTATTAACCCGTATTAATCCGTATTAACCCATTCGCCGGTAAAATTTTGTGGTAGCGTGCAATCTGCCTTGATGGGCGTAAGATTTAAACGTTCCGGCGAATTTTCAGGCGTCTTCAAAGTACGGTTGTGTTCAAAGTATGATGTGTTTATCGATCGAAAGTTTGTTGTGAATAAATAATATAGAAAATAAAGCATGCAAAAGAGTGCATATATTAAACCAATTTTGCACAGTTGTGTAGTGACACCACTTAATAATGGAAGGTTCTTTGGTTTGTTGTAGATTCTTTATTTAGATTTTTGATTGTGCTTAAAGTACTTGGTTATACGATTATATGATTATGACTATATGATTATAACTATGTGATTATGACTATGACCTACCTAATGTATGGTCAGTATCTTATATACAGAATAACTTAATGCTAACTTAAGCAATATAACTAAAGTAGGTTATCGTTTAATAACGTAAGCATATAATATATATTTATCCGCCTGAGTAGCCGAAGGGGAGGAATCTCGACTAGCAAGTCAATGGTCGTGGGTTCGAATCTCAAGTGCGGTAGAGTTTTTAATAAAAAGCCGATAGCCTTAGATGCTAGTGCTTTTAAGAGTTTAGTCTTAGAATTTATTTCTCTGGCGAAATTAATAATAATAATAACAATAATAATATAATATATTAATAGCTTACTACTAAAATTGCACTACCTTAACTAGGTTAGTAGTAAAATGTAAATTTAGCAATAACTTGTAAACTACGGTAGAGTGCGACAAATCGATAATACTACAGTTGATCTTGCAGTAAGTTTTACCTTTATTCGCCAAAATCTTTGCCTTATGATGCTTAGCAATATGTAGATTGCGGTCTAATTTTTTGATTAGAATGGCTCTAAGTTTCCGTTTCAACTCTAATGTTATTTAAAGCTAATAAACATGCTCTCTGATTAAATCATGTGTGGTACCATTGAATGCTTTTGCATTGTTTTCATTCTCGAAGTGATTACGACTTGTTCGTAATTCAAGAGGCTTATTGGATTGGATTCGGACAGCCGATCGCCTTTATTGATAAATAAAGCATGGTATTTTTGTCTTAATACCTGCATTTGCTGATAATATTGACTCTTAAAATAGTCAATATTTTACTGATCATAGACAAATATGCCACTTGTGTTAACAAATATGCATACATAGGAAATATTCTGGTATATTTCTTTATAATAGGATACCTTAGTCTTCTTGAGCAAATCTGAAACTACCGTCGTCTTGCTTGATGATGTTTTTCTTGGTGATGCCTTAATTTATCCTTTGAAGCTTATTTTCAAAAGGATATGTCGCAATTGGCCAATCCAAAGCGGACCTTTGCAGACTGTTGAATGCTCGTTTGTCTGTAATAGCTAATACAAAACAGATGTTGCTATTTGTTGTTATTCCTGCTTGATTGAAGATGTTTTAATGTATTTATTACGGATGTCAATCGATATTAGAAAGATATCAGGCCGGGGTCACCAAAAATGGACAGGACTCTTGGAGAGTCCAAAAAAAACAAATCAGCTAAAATGAAACGTTAAATGTTCCAACTTTTAGTGGATGCCTGTCAGCACTTGTAACGAAGAGACGCAACAAAAAAGGTGATCGGGAAAATGACTCAAAAGATAATGGTTGCTTTACATCTGATAAACGAAATTAAACATTATTGAGGACGAAAAATTAAAATAAACTTAAAGTAGTTAAGAATTACTCTCAAAATGTTATACAAATACGTCTTGACATGTAGTTGCATTTACAAAAAAATAAAATAATGTCACATAAAAATTCAATGTAAACAAAAAAAAGAAAAAATGAAAAAGACGACACACTTTGAGTGATTAAACTGGAACAATAGTTATATAACAACAGGACAAGTTTTCTTTATAAATTTATCATTAAAATTGAATAATTAAAAAGAAAATGGTTTTTTTCATTTTTCATAAGTTTGGATGTTATTTTTTTTGCCACTTTGAATACACTTAAAAAGTATATTTTTCTTTTGACAGTTGGATACACTTTTGACAATTTTTCGTCTTGCTCATACAATTTGGGGTTGCCAAACATTGCTAATGCGTTCGTATGAATATATGGAATTGTATAAAAGAATTAACAAAAAATTTTTCAAAATAGGGTAAAATCGAATGCCACGCCTATAAAAATAGTATAAAACTTTTCAGGAGACGTACAAGGGAAGATGAATGCATATTTTTTATACATTTATATATGTACAAGATTATACATTATATTTCAAGCACTTGTATGAATATAAGGAAAGAATTAATATGAGATTTTCATTTTTCTCAGATAATCCCAGTTTATATATTACTAAGATAAATATCCTCCTCATATATACTACGAGCTTTTGGTTTTTCCATTCCTTTAATGACTTTGCCGCTACGCGAATATTCTATGTAATTTTCGGTTTGGGCCAACAGTAGCGATTTCCCGATTTAGGTGGTGCTTGCAAATGTTCTTCACCGCCATACTTTTCCACAATATGTTCCTTCGTCTGAAAAAAAATAAAATATATTATTGCACGGTAAAACAAAGTTATACAGTGGTACAAATTTTTAAGATAACAAGAGTAAAGTCATATAGCACTAGTAGAGGCACTGTTTATGAGAGAAAACCCCAATGGCTAATATGTTCGTTATTATATTTTTTGGATCTCATAAGGTTAGTAGGAGATTTTTCAAAACAATCTCCAAAAGCCGCTACATTGTGAATGATTAAACTAAATTGACCTCTGATTCTTACACTTGATTTGAACTGTTCCTTCTTTTTCTCGTATTCCTTTTGTAATAGCTCCAGCTTGGTAGGCTCAGCCAATAAATGAACATAGACCTCCTTACCATGAGCCTCCCATGCGAGATATTTCCGCATCAGGATCTAATTTAATAAACAGTTTCTGGCAATGTATATAGGATTAAAGTGCTGAAGACTTCTACTAACCATTCTTTAATTTTTCGGCTTTTAAACGACGTTTAGCTTCTTCCACCTTCTCATATTCTTCTATAATTTTGCGATGATTGGCGGGATCGTAACTACTCCAACGATCTCTTTTCTTATATATATCGCTAAAAATTCTTTTTTTCATTAAGAATAGGTTGGGTGCAAAATAACATTATACTATGTACGTTTATAAGGATGACAATTTCTAATATCATGCTCCCAATAAGATGAAGAACCACAGCTTTCGAATTGCACATAGTTCAAATAATTTAATTGCTGCCGGACAATAATCAATTGGTAATACTGTAGTTTAGTCATATCCCCCTCGACCCTTTGCTAGCAAACTATGAACAAAAATTTTTAATATGTTTTTTGAAAATATTTCTTAAACTTCTTTTTAAAAGTAAGTATATAATTTGCAGTACTTATTTTGGGCGTATACTTGATTCAAAGCACATTTTCTGAAAAGAAATAAGGACACCGTTTAAAAACGGATATTTTTTTCCTTCATTGCTCATACTTACTCGAACGATTCAGTATTTTTTTTAATTGCGTAAATTATACCTTGCCGCAGTAAACACCAAACAGAAGGAAATTTGTTTGAGATGCTTTGAATCAAATAAGTTAATCGATGTAACGAAAACAGGTTTTCAATATGACGTAGGGTTGGCTACCGAAGACGATTCATCAAATGATAGTAACGAACTTAGTGAGCCATCAAACCTATGAGACAATGTGCGTTACCAATTTATATATTACAGTTTTACAATAAAGGCGATAAACTTACTGTCTGGTGTAAATGGATTTACGTTAGCTGTCTTCGGGTGCATGATGTTGACAAGCGCGTCCCTCTTTAAAACTTTTTGAAATACTCCTCCACCTCTTTCAGTTTATTTCATAATCATAGAGGTAGCAATATATATGCTAAGGCAAATCTCAGCTACCTGGCCAGTCCAATTGTTTACTTTATCATGCTGGTATGCGTTACCACCAATGATCTAGCTTACATCATCCGCAACAAATTGGTTTTCTCTTTCACAGATCAAAATGATTCTATACCCTCATACGTGTTTTACTTTTGCTTATCAATAAGCTACATTTAACATTGAACTATTCACATTATGCAAAGCAACATGCCTATGAACGAACTTCGAATTTGATCAAAAAAAAGGAGAAGAAATGAGCGAGCTTCGAATTTGATCAAAAAAAGGGAGAAGTAAATGAGCGAACTTCGCATTTGGTTCTCTTCGCGTGATATGCCTATAATAAAGCCTTTCGATAAAGACCTGATGATGTTGACATGTTTACATGTGCTGATATATTAGTTTGGGGAAAAAGAAATCCATTATTTTTTCGGTAGACGGCTGCACTGATAGATTTCTCGTAAAGTATCGATCAAACAATTTCAG
>NW_024003194.1:0-2976 GCF_014805625.2 Glossina fuscipes
GGTAGGTTTAGATTGCTTGGCCACTTCACAAATGAGGGCGGCCTGTTTCTTATATACAGAGATATCCGAATTTGAGGGAATATAGGAGCAGGTCACATATAAGTGTTTATTAGGAAATTTGACTCGAATGGCGATAAATTCAACATCGGGAGTAGCTGGAAATTCAAGTGAATAGGAGAGAACTGCCGAAAAAATGGCAATTAAAACACCACCACCATTGCGATACAAACGATCGTTTCTGAAAACTTGAAACGAATTATGGAAAAGTTCCGAGGAATGTAGATCCGGCTTTAACCAAGTTTCAGTGAAGACCAAACAGGAAAACTCCGTGCTCACTGAATTTAGGAAGGTAGAACGAATTTTTGAATTTAGGCCCCTAACATTTTGTTAAATGAGAGATAATGAGGCTGAAGAAATATTTAGTTTTTTGAAGGGGAAAGAGCTACTGCATTCCCATTACGGGGTCGGTCCCGAGGGATAAATTCCTTAATTAAGGATCCAACCGGCCACAATGGTTTATTTAAAATCAAATCCATATTTTCGGTCGGAACTAGAATTTTAAAAGATGAGATAGCTCTAGATTGAGAAGGACCCAGTTTGAAAATACTAACTCGCTTTAAATTGACAAAAGGGGCTTTCGCTGCCAGATAACCCCTTATGTTTTCAACAGATGTCTCTGGTGCCAGTCTTGACACAAATATTGCCTTTCTGGGAGGAACTGCCTTCAAGCATATGTCATCAGTACTGGGAGCAGCAGGGTTAACGGATGGGGAGTTATGGGTTGGGGAAAATAAAGAGGGGGTAACCACACTTGTAGGAGCAGCTTGTGCGACCTGCTCGGTTTGGCGACCAGCATTTACACCCGAACAGCGAGGAGGAGAGGACGATTTACTATTACCCTTATTAGTTTTGGGCGATGACGCCTGAGAAGATTGAGTGACATCTATGGGAGGAGATACCCTCGCCACTTCAGCATAGCTCAAGCCAGGAGGACTTCCCGGCTTTTTTGTAACTTTTATGTTACCGACGGACTCAGCAGTAGCAGAAACGTTAACATTCTTTGTAGATTTTAAGGAATCGGTAACTTGCACCGACGAAACGGACTTAGGAGAATTCAGAGGTGACGAACCACACTCTACGTTACGAGTTGAAACTTTGTTAGCTGGAGAGGAAGATGACTGCTCAATATAACGACACTCATCAAACCTAGTCTTGATTAATTCAAATTTCTCCCACAAAGAGCCGAGATTTTTGCTCAAATCTGAGAAACAATTTCTCTTCTCCGTGAAGAGTTCGTAGAAATCAATGTTCCGCTTTCTGTAGCCAGGACATGACCATCGTAAACCTTTAGAAGGGTCAAGGACTGCGTCAGCAGCACGGCCGGTAATACCAGCACACTTTGCATGTCCAAAACGATCACACAGCCAGCAAGAAATGAATCGTTCAGATTCAGGGCCCGTTTTCGCACGACATGGTGTAAATAAACAATCCATGTCCATTGAAAACAAAAAAAGTAGCTTATGAAGGAAAAAAAAGAAAAAGAAAAACTAAAAAAAAAATGTTTTTTTTCACGGCACAAATTTTCAGGAAAATTAAAACAAATTTCTCACTTCCCTGCCCACTGTAAATATAGAGCGAAAACTAACGGAAACTGTAAACACAGATTAACAAGCAAAAAGAGAGACTTTTACTAAGAGCTCAATTGTTGCTTACAATAAACCAAAATGATTTTTTCATATAAATGGTTAATAAATTCATATACGTTCAATTCACACTTTATTCTTTTAGAGAATTTTTTAAATTTAAACACGAATAAACCAAAGAAGCTAAGAAATACTAAAAAAATTGAAATATTTCTTGACAGAATAAAAACGCGACTACAAGACGCACGCAGAGTTGCCAAACTACTATACTACTTAATATCAAATTGTAGTATAAAGTAAATAAGGAGAAATAAGGAAAAAAAATATTAATAATAATTATTAAATAATACTTCACGTATAAATAATTATATCGTAGATAATATAAATAAACTATCATAGAGACACGCCCTCAACCAGTACAGAACCCAATAGCAAGTAAAAGCATAAGCCAATGCAAACCTGCAAAAGCTTGGCCGATACAATAATAAATACCAATTGATTTTCGAACCATAATGAGATATTAAGGTTAAAAATTAGTTTAAATAGGCAAATCGCGGGTGTTAAGCAAAGAATCTGATATTGAAATTAAATGTGATAGTGATTATTTAGATTTCTGCAAACAACTCTAAACGGGTTAAAAAGCTTATTTCACCAAGCAATGTGGACGAATCGATAGTACCATTACTATCGACTTGAGGAAGAAGGAGATACCAAAAAAAACGTACGTTCGTCATGTAAACACGGTAAGGATAACAGAAGCAACCATTTTTCGTAAGGAAGCAAAGAGGCAACGAATCAATGTTTCCCAGTTTGTATGAGTCAATAAAATGCTCAGCACGTAATGACTTCCTTCTTAAGAAAGAAGGCTTGTGCTATGATAATCTAATTCCTTTTGTCCAAATTTGTGGTGTAAACGATATGTGGTTTCAACAAGATGTTGTCACGTACCATACATGAAACCGTTTAATTACTGTATGGGACATTCCCTGGACGTGTACTGTCATGTCTCGGTGATCAGTATTTCGATAAAAAAGCCAGCAAAACCGCGGAATTATTATATACTATAGAAGACAGTGGAGTCGTCATCGACAAGTGGGCTAAGCAGGAACCCTTAATGACGCGTCAAGAATGGAATTTGCATGTTCACATATTCATTTAGGGATCGTAAAGCTACCGCTTTGGATGAAGCCATCAAGCTGTTTTGGAATATAAACAAATTGCTGCGCAAAAAGTTACATCAGGAAGTGGTCGATAATTTTTTAATTAAATTAATAATTAAATTTATTATAATTAATTAAATAGAAAAGCAGTCGGTATTCTTAGCAAGGGTGTG
>NW_024003195.1:0-2323 GCF_014805625.2 Glossina fuscipes
GTTTTCTCAGCAAGAACTCTACAATTTATTCTCTGTACTTTCCCCCCATTAATTATATGCGGCGATTTCAACAGCTGGAATACCACCTGGGGCTCAACAGTGAACAACACTCGCGGTACTGTTTTAGAAAAGGCCTTTTTTCAAAACCAACGCACTTCTCAACTCATCATACTTTTTCACGTATTGATTTAACATGTTGCTCTCCATCACTTCTTCGTTTGGTGTCCTGGTCTATTTCTGATGATCTACATAATAGTGATCACTTTCCAATCATAATCGATCTTAAACTTTCAACGTTCTCTGCTACTCCAGCAAAACACGCCAAATTCCTCCTAGATAAAGCGGATTGGATCAATTACTCCAAACAGGTGGAGTCATTTTTGTATTCAAAGCCATTTAACGGAAACTGCAACCATGATGCTGCTATTATGTCTAAAGCGATTCGCACGGCTGCTCATCTTTCTATTCCTCAATCCAACACCTCCTTTAAACGAGCTAGGGTTCCTTGGTGGAACAACACGCTTTCGTTTTGGAGGAAAAATAAAATGGATCTATGGCACCGCTTTAAGAGATGTCCTGATCAGGATCATTTGTTATTATACAAAAAGGCCAATGCTCTATTCAGGAAGGAATTACCAAAATCAAAGGCATTTAGTTTCGAACTTTTTTCGAGTGGAATTCACAGATATACATCAATGAAAGTTGTCTGGAACAAAATCAACAGACTCAATGGGACTTCAAACCTGAACGAAATTTCTGCCATCTGCACTCCCAATGGAACTTTAACTGACGCAGATAAGATTTCTAATTACTTTGGAAAAGTGTGGTGCGAATACTCCTCTGACAGCAACTTCTCCAGTGCTTTCATTGAAAATAAAAGGACTCCAATATCTCCTTCAAATAATATCGATAGATGTGCCATGTTCTTGGAAAATTGCGTATCTACCTTAGAACTTGGAAGTTGTCTCTCCAATTTGAAGGGGAAGACACCTAGTCTAGACCGCATCTCATACCAAATGATCAGTGCTATGTCTAAGTCTAGTAAAAAGAAATTACTGGACCTATATATAATACGGTATTTATGACTGGCCATATACCCTACATGTGGAAACTGGCAACAGTTGTTCCAATTCCAAAGTCAAAAAATG
Source organism: Glossina fuscipes (assembly GCF_014805625.2). Taxonomy (NCBI): domain Eukaryota; kingdom Metazoa; phylum Arthropoda; class Insecta; order Diptera; family Glossinidae; genus Glossina; species Glossina fuscipes. The sequence goes on from NW_024003195.1 coordinate 1,149, forward strand.
TCTCCATCGCATCTGATTATCGCCCAATTTCTCTTTTATCTTGCCTCTCTAAGGTTTTAGAGAAGATTATGGCATCTAGATTATCTTGGTTTCTTGAATCCAAGAACCTGATAACAAAGCAACAAGTTGGTTTCAAGCGGGGTAGAGGATGCATCGACGCTCTGTTACATATTGATTATTTCACAAGCAAAGCAATTTCCGAACGAAATCACGTAACAATTCTCTCAATTGATTTCGAAAAAGCATTTGACAGAGTTGGTCTTCATGTTATCTTAAGACTCTTGAAATCATGGAATGTTGGACCCAAATTCTTCAACTACATCAAATCATTCATGTCGCATCGGCGGTTCAAAGTTAGAATCAACAATCATCTTTCTGATTCCTTTCCGCTAAAGAATGGCATTCCGCAAGGATCTCCTCTCTCTGTCACGCTTTTCCAGATCGCTTTCAACGAAATTAGCAAAATTCTTTGCCGTGTACCAAGAGTGGAACATTGTCTCTACGCGGACGATGTATACATTTTTACAAAAGAAAAAGACAACACGAAAGCAATCAACATCCTCGAATCTATTGCATGTGAGATCTCCACATGGGCAAACTCGTCAGGAGCTATAATCTCTATACAAAAATCAATAAAAAATGCACATTTGTCGAAAACAAATGTGCGATGCAGGAAACCTACTGATGCATATTAACGACTTACCAGTACTAAATGTGCAGACGTTCCATGTTCTCGGGCTCACGTTTTCAAACAATTATCGTTGGAAAGCACACTGCCTTCGGTTAAAAAACTCCCTTCTAACAAGGGTAAATTTCATACAGTACGTTGCTTGGAGAAGCCATGCGCATATTAACACTATTGTTTATCTTATAAAAATGCTTGTGTTAAGCAAGATTGACTATGCTTTGATAATTTGTGGCAATAGCTGTAAATCTAATATCAACATCCTTAAACCGGTCGATCACCAAGCCGTTAGAGCAAGTTGTTATGCTTTTCGGACGACGCCCATAAATAATATTATAATTGAAACTGGTCTCCCAACTTAAAAAAATAGACTTTATGAGTTAAAAGCTAAAATAGTCCCTAAGCTTCTTAATTCAAACAAACCCATTCTCGGTGATGACGTAAGAAAGATTATTATTGCGAAGAAAATTCCAAAGTCACCATCTGCAAT
>NW_024003195.1:2423-8346 GCF_014805625.2 Glossina fuscipes
CCGCTCTTTTGGTGTTAAACCTCCCTGGATTTTGAAAGACTGCCCTTTTGACATCTCACTGTCTATGCACAAGAAAGAAGATACTCCAAATTACGTCTTCAGGAATCTAATAGCTGAAAAAACCCAAGTATTGGACAGTACTGGTTGGAATCTTTTGTACACAGACGGCTCAAAATCTCCTGGTCTGCCTCCTGCTTGTGCGGTGGTAGATGCTACAGGACGGGTTCTTCTCAACCACATATTTCACGAAAGTACTTCAACTTTCACAACGGAAGCCAGAGCTATCCTTCACGCTGCCAACCTTGCCCATAAAAACAAACTCAAAACCGTTATTGTTACCGACAGTTTGTCTGTATTACAAGCTGTTCGGAATCCTTCGACTTCGAGATGGAGCATCATCAACAAATTAAGGAATATAATTACTACACCCAACGGAAAAATTAAAATGTTATGGGTACCAAGTCACATCGGTTTACTGGGAAATGAGCAGGCTGATCGAGCGGCAAAGTATGCTGCTTCTGCTCCTCTAATTATGGATGATGTCATGGAAAAGTTGGATCTTCAAAGATACATTGGAAGAAAAGTTAAAGAGAAAATTGCAGAAGGAAATTTACAACACCATCATCAACACTACTCTTGCATTAACCCTCAATTAACTCCACCTCTATATCCAACAAATGTTGAGAAAACCAAGATCCAAACATTCTCGAGAATTCGCCTTGGTCATACAATTGCAACTCACCAATGGATCCTGAAGAAGTCTTCTCCCCCAATCTACTGTTGTGGACAAACTCTTACTATAAAGCACATTCTCTGCGACTGCCTCAACTTTTCCTTGGCTAGAAGTATTGCATTTGGAACGATTAACCCTTTGAACATTCTACAATCAGCTTCAGAACAGAACATCAATTCAATATTTTACTTTATTAATACTACTAAGCTTATTATCTAATATCCATTTATTTAAATTAGAGCCGATAGCCTGTGTTGCTAGTGCTCAATGTCTTTTTTTTAGTCTAAGAATTCAATTCATTAGTCTAAAATTAAAATAATAATAATAATAATACTATCTTTTAAATATATTTCAAATGAAAACTAAACATACATAAATTTCTTCGATCGAGAGTTGCTCGCAATCTATTTCACAATCAATCACTTCAGTTGCTTCAGTTGCGAGACAGACAAGGCCTTTCAAATGCATTGCACCAGTTAGGAAAGATCTTAACCTAAAGCAAATGAAAGTTCCATCCATAAAATACAAAATTTGTTGTGAAGTGTTCGTGAAAATCGCAAGACCTTCTGTTCCACCAACTTTACAAGGGCAGGGTTCGGTAAATTGCATAGAATTTCACATGCAGGATCAAGAGCAACGAACAAATTAATGGCTGAATGGTATTTTTGGCCAGAAAAAAAAGAAAAAGACGAAAACATCAGCACGCAAAATAGAAATTCCCAAAGGATTCCGAAACGTCCATATAGACATTGTTGGTCCGCTTGCTCAATGTGATGGCAATCGCTATATACTTGGCATAATTGATAGATTCACACGATGGCCTGAAACGTATCCTTTCCGAATTCTTTGTATACAATTACATCTCACTCTTCTGGTTATCGCAAACAATACCAGGTGATCAAGAAGCACAGTTTACTTCAACCCTTTTCACAGAATTTACAAAATTACTTGCTATTCATAATATCACGACCACTTCTCACCACTTCAAGGCAATGGTATGATAGAGCGCCGCACCGGCTGAAACAGAGAAAATTTACTATTTACAGAGAAAATTTTCCATTTACTGATGAAAAGCTAGTCTAAAATATAGACGTTAACGCAGATCAACCCGCCTCTATATTAGAATTAAAAGAAAACTTCAAGAAAGTCAAATCGCATGTCCCCAAAACCTTAATAGCGTGTGAACAAGTTTCTGCCCGTACTCCAAGCAAGCGCTCACAAGGAAGTCCTCACAAAGGTCTGTTCAAGGTTATTGAAAAAAAAAAATCCCAAATTTTTTAAAATATTAATGACAAACGACATACGAACTGTAGCCGTAAAAAAGAACATACGAACGCACACATTAGAATTAAACCGTGATAATTTTTAAACAAATTCTGGTTGAATGGTCGAAACTCTTCTTCGACCTAGTCTCCAAATTCGTAGTCCATTGAGTTGACGAGAAAGCCGCCCTGTGTTGTGAATCTGCTTGCTCACTTGAACACATGTACGCTACACAAAAATTAAGCTACGTAGATCAGTTTCTTGGACTGAATCCCCCACACACGAAAAGTCAAGCTCTGCATAGAAACTAGAACATTTATAATAGAAATCAAATTCATATGAACGTACTCGCGTTTAATTTGTTCAACAATCTTTATTTATACCATTATTACACCACAATTGTTATTTTAGTATTTTTTATTCCTTTTTCGAATTGTTTTTTAGCAATTTTTTTTTTAATTTCTCACTTTAAGTTCTTTAGCAACTTCTTTACCCACAATATACCGTTAGCTGGTTTTTTGTCTTTACAAGTTTTAAAAAAAAAAATTCCATGTATTGAGAATAGAGGGAGAATAGAGCTGCCTTCTAATATGGCAACCACGTCAAGGATTAAACCTTTGTCATAAAGAAGAAGAAAATTATTTATCTGTTTTCATAGTTTTCTATTACAACTCAAATGCATGCATTTTCAGCGTTCTTTATCAGTAAGAAGTAGATCCTCTGTTAAAAATAATTAGTCAACCATAAGTAGAATTTCTATTAAAAATATTTTCCTTCATTTTTTTACAATTTTTTTCATTTAAAAAAATAAAAAATGTTGAGAGCAGAGAAATTTGGCCAGAGTTACCCGTGATAATGCTACATTCCAAAGACCCCATTGTTTGTAACAAAAAAAAAAAATCATGATAAGGATACTGATTTGGTGCGAGAAGACCTTGGCGAGGAAGCAGTTCGTAGAGATTGGTTCTACTGAAGGTGCTGGATGCTAGAAATCCTACGGGGACTAGATCGAAATATATTCAGGAATTCTTACTTAAAGATCTTTATATTAAATAAAGTAGACTTAGTGTCAGTATTAGTAACGCAACGTTGGGTTGTTGTTTTAAATACTGCATATACAACAATAACTTTGCATGCTTCTATACAGGTTGCCTTCGGCAAAGGCGCTTTATTTACCTTGTTGCAACAACCAGTAAAACTGTTGTTTTATTGATTATCCAGTGTTGGCAAGTGGTCGGAAATTAATGCACTAAGGACGAAAAAAGTTTGCAACGTGGCTCCAATTGCAGGCCAGACAAAATTTGGCAATATATTACACTTATGAAACAATTACCTAGGTAAAAAAATTGAAACCGAAACCGAGACAGCGCTTAACTATCTCACAGAGTGTTCGTCCAGAGTATATACAAATACCTGTAAAATATACAAATGGTCTTCTCCTATGGATTTCTTGGAACAATTAACCAAAAAATCGGGTGAACTTTTAAAAGCCATTTCGGTTATGTTATAGACTTGTTAACAACAAGGGGAATGCGTTACTGCGTATAATAGTAGCTCTCATATGACAAAGCATTTTTAATCACATATTCAAAACACTTTATTCTCTACGCCTTGCAAAGCAAAATGGACTATTTGAATCACATATAACCAGGGAGTGTATTGCATTACGCTTTTGTTGTTCATTCACACACAACTCACATTCTTCCTTTGATGATACAGATCACTTCAACACATATTTAAAATAGGCAATGTCATTTGTGAGATATGCGAAAAATATGAATGAAGTTTGCGGCTGCATGCAGAGAATTTCGTAACAAGCGTAGAAGAGAATAGTTGAGGATTTTAACAAAACGTGGAAATTTCCGCATTGCATTGGTACAATAGATAACGAACAAATAATTATTTTTATCTTCCTATAATCCGCCTGAATGGCCGAGTAGACGAGAGTCTCGACTAGCAACTCAATGGTCGTGGGTTCAAATCTCAAGTGCGGTAGAGTTTTTAATAAAGCCGAAAGCCTTAGATGTTAATGCTTTAAAACTTTAGTCTTAGAATTTATTCTCTAGCTAAAATTTATAATAATAATAATAATAATAACTTCCTATAAAGTTGTCCGCTGTCAGTTCTTTTGGGTGTTATAGCGACTCTGCGATGCAAACTAAACTTTTACCGCTCTGGATGTTATCAGGTCTTAGGGGACTAACGCAAAGAAGCGTCATTCTCGTTTTCGGATTAAAAACTCCCAATGATAAACATTGGCAGCCGTGCTACTACATTGGTTTACAGGAGAATGTAAACAAAAACATATTGTTTTGGAAACAAAGATAAAGAAATCGACGTGAACATAAAAAGCAAATTTATAATTTATTTATTGGCTAGTGATAAAAAAGATTAGTTACATACACGTGATGTTGACCGAGCTTTTGCTTTATCGTTTGGACAACCGTATCTGAACGACCATGCGAAATTCAATAAATTCTAAGGATGAGACAGGGCAGATTTTTATTTTTTATAAGAAAACCCAAATTCATGAAAATTGCTTCGTCCATTTCAGCTAAACGTAAGCTTTCTGTTACGCACGTGTCGGTATTTCTATATAGAAATGTTCATATGAACAATACATTTAAATGCATTCAAACGAACTGTGATTTCTTAGATGTTTAGCGCACGACGTTAGTATGCAAAATCCTTCACTTGCGAATTCTTATGGGAAAATTTGGAAATTGCATGCATACTATTCCCAAAGAAACGTTGATGGAAAGAAATAGCACAGGATTTCAATAACGTGTAAGGTCTGCCTCATTGCATTGTACAATGGTTGGCAAACACACGAAACTCCCCCCACGTCTGGATTTCTCTTCTATCGTTATATATCTGGCGGTCGTAACGGGATTTAAGTCGAAACGGTCACAATTATCAATTTACAAAATTCTAAGAAGTAGTAGTAGTAGAGGTAGACCCCTTCTCTGATTGCGGCTTATGTAACAGAGATAACACGGGTTCTTGTTTAGCGTGTACGTACAAAATAGCACCTGCGTCTATGTTAGAATATATATCGTATCAACAAGCTAAATGATTAAAGTCGTTTCGGTTCAGCACATAAAGTCAAATGAATTTAATTAATTGAATAGAGAAATAAAAAATTGAAAAAAGTTTTTATTGTTCAATTAAAAAACTCCTCCTTTTTGCAATTATTGCAAGTGTACGGTAATATTATCGTAACTATCTTCAGCAAAAGTTTGGCAGGTAATTAGGACCAATACGCCCAAGTTAGAAAGTACAAATGCGAAAGAATATTTTGAGTGCATTTCAAAACTGATGACTTTTCTTATTGATATGTTAAAAGAGAGAGAGGTGAAGGAAATTTCTCCTCTCTTTGCTTATATCAAAATATATTTTTCAAAGTTACACAAAAATTGATTTATCATAAACGTTATTATTACGCAAACTACTATTTAGGAATTTGATTACATCAACTTTTCTTATTAAGAAATTGTTAGGAAGTTAATGATAAAAATGTTCTCATTTTCTTTTCATGCTCATATAATTAGTTATTGCCTTTAGAAATTCGAACGTAAAAATTGACTATTCAGAATTCCAAAGTATACTTGCGTACATATTGATCTCGTTTTTTTTACGTTGAGCTTATTGAATCTATTCGGAAGTTCTTTTTAAGGCTTGCATTTAGTAAGTTTGGTTAGGATTTCCGGCGAACTCTACTTCCTTATGGAAGTCGCTTAAAACTTCTTTAAAGGCTTAAATGTTAATGTTAACAAATAACAAACAAATAAGTAAACAAATTTTATAAAATTTGTTCTATAGACCATTTCCCTACAGTGCTGTGATGCAAATTATACTTTGACAACTGCTTTTTTCTACTTTGTCTCCGCTACTGTAGGATCCTGCTGTCCGGAAAAAGGCAAGCCG